>NC_061877.1:6543605-6852624 GCF_905147765.1 Vanessa atalanta
TCTAATCTGTAACTCTTTCGTTTTTTAATTTCCTGGAATAAAATCTCCAGTACATAGCAACAGCAAAGGTGGCAAATGAGAATACTTGTATCTTAACCAAAGGTTGCAGGTCTCAATCCCGGGTAAGCACCATTGAATTTTTATGTGCTTTATTAATGTTAATAATTAATCTTATACTCAGCAGTGTGAGAAGAAAACGCGAAAAGAGTGTCAGATGAAAATTTGCCACATATTTATCCACTACACATATTGGAGCATCGTGGTTGACTAAACCGCAAATCTTCTACTCAAAAGGTGAGGAGGCCGCGAACAGCAGTGGGACATTTACAGGGTGTTACTTTTATTTATTACTATATTATGTGTATTATATCAAATGAAAAGAAAAGAAAATGTTTTCTAAAACCGAATTTTCGCTAAGTTCCTTATAATGTGATTGTAATTCTATTTTTATTTTTTATTTTTTAGACTACAATGTCTACGTGCATTGATACTTCATAGCTTAAAAATGATAGAAAGGTTTTTTTAAAAGCTTACTGTTACTGTATAAAAATAAAATTCCAATTTACTAGATCGATACTCGTCGCTGGTCATTCTCAATTTCCCGGGGGAAATGTACTACTGTCTTCACTCAATCAAGTTTTTACTTTATTTTGAATTATCTATAGCCAGTACTTTGACCCCTGAGGGAATATCCCGTTTTAAAATATATAAAATATATAATCCATCTCGTAAAGAATATTCCTTAACAGCCAATAAAGCGATAACTCAAGCTCATTTGTTTTCCGCAGGGGAAATCTTCAAAAGGACTCTTGGGGAACCGGATTATATGGGATTCTTACCCATTTATACCACAACGATAGCCGCCCTCGTCACGAGTAGGAGATGCTGTTAAACTGTTTTAAAATTATTATTTTTTTTTATGGCATTGGTTGGCTGACGAGCATATGGGCCACCTGATGGTAAGTGGTCACCACCGCCCATAGACAAAGCCGCTGTAAGAAATATTAACCATTCCTTACATCACCTATGCGCCACCAACCTTGGGAACTAAGATGTTATGTCCCTAGTGCCTGTGATTACACTGGCTCACTCACCCTTCTAACCGGAACACAACAATACAGTGTACTGTTATTTGGCGGTAGAATATCTGATGAGTGGGTGGTACCTACCCAGACGGGCTTGCACAAAGCCCTACCACCAAGTACCTACGCTCCACTCGTAGCCTGACGGAGCCCTACTCAAGAATTAAGAGTGGCTGCTGATGGCAGCGGTGATGACTGTCCCCAAATCAACTTATCTGACTGGATTCATTCGTTTCCCCTTGTCCCATTCCTCGCGGAGTCAGGTAGGCCATGTTGATAAAGCCCTCCAGTGCTTCAGCTCCTTCAGTGCACTCGTGAGGGGCGCGTTTTGGCCATTCTGCTGGAGAACGCGTTTCTTCTCAAAGACTCTTGCGTTCATACGCAATAATATAAAAAAGAACTAATGCCACCTCGGCTTCTAATTTAATTTTAATCATATTTGTTACGAAGTTACATTTATTTTGGTAACAAATTGAAGTTTATATTTTAATTTCATAACACACAGTACTGAATACCGTAATGAAACAATTTCTATTTTTTTGCACTGATAGTTTTAATCTTTACATAAATAAAATAGCCTTTATTTCGTATTCCAATTTCCAATTTACATATTGTTTTCCTTTCTTCGTCAATCTTTGCATAGCTTAAAACAAAGTCGCTTCTCGAAGATTTTTTATTTGATATAATCCAGTTGAATGCACAAGAGTCATATTATATATATATAATGGGTTGGCAAATAATTCATAGTAAAGTGTTTGCTTTTCTGAAATAAACAAAAAAAAAAAAAAACGAAATGATTGGCTTGAAATCCAATCAATATAAATATATTTTATATTTATAAGTGTGTTCATGCAATTAATCAGTAAAACATGTATGTATATTATAATTATAGGAAAGTAGTTTAGTGTCCGCATACCTCTTGTGCCTTTGGTATACCATTCTATTGTTTGGTGAACTTTGATGTACACACATGTGTACATATGGCTAAATATAATACTACTAAACAATATACATTACTCAATATTATGCGTTTGATACAGATCAGTAAAGTAATTTTGAATTCGAGAAGATATATAAATGCATAAAAGAAAAAAAGCGAGATAAAAAATTGTTGTTTGATAATACAAGCAATATTAGCAACGAGGCTAAAATATCTCTCTTAAAGGTCAAGTAAAGCAATCTAATAATCTTAATGTTATACCAGACTATAAATTATGTTTCATTTTTTATAATGTCCCAACTAAAATGGCTTATTCATTTAAAATTACAGTTGATTCAAAGTATTAGTAATTAAATGGGTTCATTTCCAAATTCGCTAAGTCCGAACAAATGAAAGTAATTAAATCTGGCATTACTTTCGAGTTCTGACTGGGTTTATATAAATCACTACTTTGATTGAATAACTGGAAACAAATACTGTTCCCCTTTGAACATTTCCCTATCGTTGATCTTTAGTTACTAAGATTTATTAATAACAAACCCCAATTTCAATGTAACCATTCAGGTGAACTATATTGAAGATATTTTATTAATAACTAGTTGTAGTACGCGGTTTGCTCGCGTTTTACAGGTTGTTCATTAGGTATTAGGTATAAAAAATAAGCCCTATTTGCACTTCAAGCTTGCTTCAAACTAAATTTCATCAACATTGGTTTAGTGGTTTGGCCGTAAAAGAGCAACAGAGAGACAGACCAACGGACAGACAAAGTAACATTCATAATAATAGTACAGATTACTTATGTTATTTGACAGTTATTATTTATTTTTCGATTATATATATATAAGAAAAGAAATTAATATGACACTGATAACGTACTTAATCTGTTGGTTATGTCAAAAGTAACACACAATCAAAATAAATTATGAAAATAATATATTATCTTAATGCCAAAAGAATAACTTACTTAATATTTTATACATTGTCTGTTTGGAATATTCTTCTCGATTTTATTTAATTCGACTTCTTAATTAATTAAGCAGCACTTAATTTGACTAATTATGGCTACTAAGCGTAATAATTGAGCAACACAAATATACAATTATTTGACTTATTTGATGTATAACTAATAACCGGTGATGGAGGTCGAGTTGCTAATTAATTTTAATAACCTTTTCACAAGCGAAGCCGTGACGTCATTTGCTCCTTATTATATACTAACCATGTACCCACCCGGTGGGCTATCTCGGAAACATTATACAGAAACCCATCGAGTTTTTTTAAAGAATCGAGTTTCTTGGTTGATATGGACCAATTTCCATATTTAAAATTTAAAAAATGAAGTACGTAAGTAATTTTTACCCTAATAAGAGGTGAATGATGATTTCAAAAACAGATTTTTTTTTTTACTTTAACAGTTTTTGTTTACACATATACAGACGCATAAGCACTAATTTCGATATTGCTAACTTCAAAAATATCGAAATTCTAAATCGAAAAACTATACAACAAGTGTATTTTACTCATAAGCAGAAAACTATAAGCCGAATTCCATATTTGTAACATCCAAAAAGTACTTTAAATTGACACTCTCTTATGTGATAAAATTTTCAAAATAATTTTAACAACTGTCTTGAACTTATAAAGACCACTCTGTGCATTATTTAATCTATTAACTTCAATTTAATGTTCAACATTAGACATGAGGAATTTTAGAGTTTTTCATCCCCAATTTATAACCATTTATTAAATTTATGAATTTTGAAAATCCTTCCTTAAAGCCCACCTACGTTCCTAAAGGAATTCCTGTGCAATTTTCATCCTGTTACACATCCGGCTTATGCGGTGCTTTCTCTTCTCAGTCAGTCATTTTAAAATGTTATTAAGTTAATAAAAAATTAATTAATATTTACGCAATAAACATAATATTTTACATAGTAATCCGTAACTAAAATTCACAAAGTGAACCATTCTAATGAAAAAATTACAAAAACAAATAAACCTTCAATTGAATGACTATATTCCAAATAAATTGAAGAGGTTTTTTTGATCTGTATAGTATGTGAAGCCATACGTTTTGATAGTAAAAATTAAATTATTTAACGTAAATAAATTGACCCAATAAATCAGTCAACAACAGCCCAGCTTTCATCAACTTCACCACAATTGACGTAGTTACATTTGTAAAATAAATTTAAATTTTATGTGAATACGTAAAAACTAGATATAAAATCATAAATAAATGTTACAAAAAAAAATAAGCATAATAATTATAAATAATAATAATTTACATAAGAATTATTAACATTAAATCCTTAAATATATACAAATATGAATTAAAAATAGTAACTGTTTAAATCTTGACCGCGTGGAATGATGGCAAGAATGCTAGTAGGATTTCCCCGTTGAATCGCAATTTCGATACTCTGGGCAAAAAACGAACCAACCCTCCTGTCACCAGTGGAGGCAATAAGGCGATGTTATACTTTTAATGAAGCTTTTTGCATTACTGCTCCAAGGGCCAAGTGTTTCGACAGCAAATGGGACAAAAAAGTAATTTATCTATATTTATATACATCATGAACCACACGAAGTGGCCCAACGCATTCGTGTCATTATGAAGGATAAGATTCTGAAAATGACAGAGTTACTCGCCATAAAAGCGAAACCTTGGCATCTCGGATACTAGGAAACTAGACTAGGTTAATGGGGTATATGTATGTGGAAAAACAATATAGATCATGAATAACTTTTAAACGATACCGCAAAACAGAGAGCAACTGAATAAAGAGAAAGGCTAGCGCAACGCATCGGCTAAAACGTCGTCTATAAACTACACTTGTAAATGTCCTCAATAAAATTTGTGACTCAATCATAGTGGACTGATGAGCCACCCTAGGACAATTATAATGAAGATTAGAATCACTGGTGTGAAGGGGGCCTTAATTTAATATAGCTTACTTATCATAACTACAGATATTAGTCAGTAGTTACTATGCACGCACATAGTTTAATGGACGTAGCGTATGAACATAAAATGTTCTGTCAGTTTAATAATTAGTATTCATTACTAAGAAATACTAATGGTTACATATCTGAGACGGAGAGATACGCTTACGCTATAATTCATATATACCCAGGTGTGTAAAACTCAAATACCGGGAAAAATGCTTTTATAAATAAAAATACCAACCACCTTCTTCATCCGGAAGGCCAAGATTAGTAAACGCTAAAGGTGCTAAGGGATTATACCTTGAAAATGTTCACAAAAAGTTTGAGAAGCTAAGTAAAAACGAAAATAAATAACGAGTGATGAATTTAAATGCAATCTTTTTAGCGTAGCCATTTTATATAATTTTAATGAAAATTACGCATGAAATGAGCGTTTTGTCGTACTGACCACTTTGATCTGAAATATTTCCGCTTTGGTTAAGAATTCCAAATTCAAATTTATACATTCATTTAGTTGGTACATTTGAGTTTTGAAAACGGTAATAAATAACTTGAGAACGACTTTACTGATTTCATTCAACTTTTTAAAATTTTAAGGTTAGTTTAATAATACAAATAAAAAGATGAAATGAGGATGGTTTGAAAATACTATTGAATCGATTAAAATTAAAGATTTTGATGTACCGATAAAAATACATAAAAAAAAATTCTCATGGCAATAGTAAATCATTATTAACATGTTTGAAATGAATTATGTACAGAAAAGGAACTATAAAAATGTTAAAAATAATACTAAATACTATAAATTTTAACCTCTAATAAAATTTAAAGATTTTTGGAGTCCGTGCAATAGCCCTTACCTGATAGATTATACATATCAAGACATCAAAAATTTAACTGCCCCCTATATTTTTTCTAATTTCCTATTAAAATGTGTTTAAAAGAGTTTAATCATAAGGTATTTTCGTTTGTAATGCCTCTAGCTTTTATATCATTTTCTAATAAAAATTATCACTATCATCACATATTCCAAAAAACCACTGTTCAGATTTCAAGATGAAGTTCTTTGGAATTTGGGATTACGGAAATTTTATTGGAAAACTTATCAAAGAGCAGTATGCATAAAAGATGAACTGTTAAGTGTCTCTGTCAATAATAATAAAAGCTGAAGGGTTTGAAGTTGAGGAGTATACGAATTTTACGTTATTTGTATAGTTTTATCATAACTTTATCTCTTACACCTTTCACATTCACAAGAACCTGCGTAAAGACTAGGGATGCCTCTGTGGTTATTTTTGTAATTTCATATTATGTTAGCTGTTTGTAAACGTGTACTTTAATACCAAATCATGAAGCGTGTAATTTTTTAGTGATGATTTCTTTGTATCTAAATATTTACGAGTTGGAAACATAAATATATTACAATTAACTTATTGAAACAATAAACATTAAGAAGAAACCAAAATCAGCAGGTTTTGTATATTATGTAATAATACTTAAAATAAAACTGATTGAAATGTAAAATCTTATTCGTACTATCAAAACCGAATGTATTAGAAGGTCGACAAAAGTGGATATAAGCAACTTACGAATATCTATGAATATATTTTATTGGAGAAAATAAATCTGAAGTTCGACCATACAGGTTTCAACTATTCACTAAGATTGATTTAATCTTAAAGAAAAATTAACATCTAAAGATTTTTTTTTACAATTCATATGAAGGTGTTCAGTTAGAAACAAATAAAACGAAGTAGTCAATCGAATTAATCAATTCAAGTGGTATCGTTCCAACATAATATAAGTAGTGACTTTTTTTTTCGTGTGACTTTGATCGAGGGTGTTTCGACTTAGACAACAATATTTATCATCTAGTAATCATTTAAAAACTGGAGTAGTGGCAATAGATAAATTTAATCATGACTTTGACATATCAATGTTATTAACGGGATTTCTAAGAAACAATTCTTTAAATAAAATATTAACAACTTTTGACTAAAATTGGAGTATTTAGATTAAATTAGATTTGATTATTATTATAAAAATACTATAGCTGTTATCAACCTTCGTAATGCACGAACAGATTACAGTTATTTTTTTACAAATTACGAATATATTTCACCGTTTTTTATCAGATGACTGTTACAAATCAGAAACAATTACTTTTTGAAAACCCACTCTTAATTATAACAACAACAGTTTGACTTTTGTAAAATGATAAATTACTCTTTAATTAGTACAGCTATCATTATAAATTACTTATACTCTTACATACTTAATGCTAAGTTTCGCCCCGTAATGTATTAAGTATACAATCTTTTTTATTTTTTCCTGAATGATGTAGTGCTCTTGACCCTACTGGCCTTTACATCGTCACCGGACGTTAAGTATACAAATATAATCTCACTTAGGTATAGAATTTTACTGAACGAAACTATAGCGCGGTTCAGAAATATGCCTATATATAATAAGAAAACAAACATATATGTATATCTGTCAATGTCAATCAATGGTCAACATAGAAATAGTATTTTATATCAGTAATAGTAATTATAAGTCATTAAAGAAATAAATAATGTTCAATAAGTAATAAGAAATGAATCAAAAAGATTACTATTATTATATATTACTTAGATACTCATAGTCTTAGTTTTATTCTTACTCGTTTAACCAACATTAAAATACAAGTCAAAAGTCAAAGTCAAGAAGATTACGGTCACCGTCTTTCTTTAATACATATGTTTAGCCACTGAAACTGACGATCAACGAACACCCTATTAACGACGGAGTCCTAAGTACTCGTTTCAGTAATAGTTTAATACTCGTTTCAGTAAACACTAGAAGCCAGAGTCGCAAGATTAATTTTCTGTGTTTCAGAAGCGAAAAAAGATAAATAAATATGATAAGTGTTGAACAATTTCGGGAGACGATCAATTTATATTTTTGCAAACATACATTTCGCTGTATGCAATAAAGCTTTGTATCCCCAGCTGCGTGCACTCCATTCCAGTCCAAAATATCAATTTGCAGACGATTGTAAATCGTTTTTACGCCCAGAATTGTTGGTGTCGGTAGGTAATATAATAAATTGTTTTGCTACTGTAATAATGTTAGGAAACGTAAAACGCAACCTCGAGTATTAATTTACAAGATTAAAGGTGTCGTATACTGAAGACATCTGCGTAGCCGTTCAAGGGTAGAGACGTAATGTTATGTTGTCTTAGTGCCTAAGCAATGTATAAATTTGCGATAGCATTAATCGCGATTGATTTGCTCGCATTTCTTGACTACGTTGTCTGTCTCCGAAACTCATAATATATATGATTTTTAAATGGGACTATATAGAAAAAAAACTACATTCTAACAAAAAATCAATTTTGAAAATAGAAACAATTATTTCAAAAAAAAAAAAATACATGAAAAATTTAGAACATTTTGAAGTCGGTTAAAAAAACAATGAACTGCCATTACGGCAGAAATATTTCTTGATGGGTAGTGATTATTAACCCTTAACCCCTCTCAACCGCCTACGAGCGGTCCTGTAGGACGCTAAAGGCATTAACGAAACATTAGGATAAAGATACTTGTTTGTACTTCAGCTCTTTATTCTTCAGTCTCAAATGAAATAAGTTACAACAATATCTCGAGACATTCTTAAAATCTCTACAAACTTATAATCTTGGCACAAATATATAATATTGAAATTTTTAGTTAGAAAAGCATAAGGAACGAATGATCTCAACTTATCGTGTCAATTCCTATATATCGAGGGAACTAAATAAAATTTATATTCAAACTTTACAAAAGCAAAAAGTTTGAAATAAATTTATAATTTTTCTTTGTAAAAGTTATCATCGAAAAAGAAGATTGCTCTTTCCTGGTGGAAAAACTTGTACACAGGTCAATTTATTTAAACACTAATAAATAAAAAAAGAAAACCTAAAAATTTACTGCAATTAGCAATTACGTTTGTATAAAAAATATGCTATCTTTAAACAGATTGAAGTAAATTAAGCTTACAAAACGTCATTCGCTTGCATTACCTAATTTTTTTGGAATCAGCGCATTGTGTAAACTACAACTAGTATTTGTAGATTTTCACAGAGGGCAACTTGCCTAGCACTGACTCTCCCTGCGAACTTTGCTGGAAGATTAGCTATGCGCCACCATACAAGTGGTTGAGGCGCTTACGTGCTCAATTGTGGGATGCGCTTAACGACAACTCCCTTGAACCAACCCTTATGAGATCAACGGGTTAATTCAGCAGCTTCATTTTTCTTTTCCACATATGGAACTACGACATTTAAAAATAAACAATATTTGTCATGTTGGTAATAATAATATGCGATTGATTAAATAATATTAAAAATTGGCAAGAGCAGGAAGATAAATATAATAATAATAAAAAAATATGTCTTCGCAAATTGAGGAAGTATTCAATGATAATTATTAAACATATGAGTATGACATTTGCGCTGATTATATGTATATGCTAGTATGCTAATTTACGTATGTTAATTTTAATACTTATTCTGATTGTAATTACATGTATTATCAAAATTATATTGAAATAACATGTAGTAATGTCTGTTCATTTGAAATTTCTCTCTTTAAACAAAGCTTTATTAATTAGAATATGGTTTATTATAAATAGTGTATAATATAATTATGAAAATTTAATGAATGACGACCTCCATGGTCGGGTAGTGTGTACACCGGTTTTCATGGATAACGCTACTCTGAGGTCCCGGGTTCAATTCCCGGCCGAGTCAATGTAGAAAAAGTTCATTAATTTTCTATGTTGTCTTGGGTCTGGGTGTATGTGGTACCGTCGTTACTTCTGATTTTCCATAACACAAGTGCTTTAGCTACTTACATTGGAATCAGAGTAATGTATGTGATGTTGTCCAATATTTATATTTATTTATATTTATGTTTAGAAAGTAGACATGTTAAGAAAACAATAATAAGAAACTAATTTTCATTTGTATTTTTAATTACTTTGCCTGTGACGTCAGTCACTAATAAAAAAAACTAGTAAACAAAATTAAATAAAAATAATATTTTACCATGTATGTTCCAAATATGATAACGAAAATTCTACTCAAAAAGTACAAAAATGTATTTTGACTTTAATATTTCTGATGGTATTGTACATAATGCAAGGACTCCTGAAAAATGAACAAACATTATGGAGAGGGCAAAACCTCGCGTATACAAAGTACTGCTACAAGCTATTCTTACGATGATCATTACATCAATGTTATTTTTTCGTATCTCTTTCTTTATTCAGACCCTAGAAAAGTGACGTGGGTAAGGTCTTGAATAATTTAATATGATAACGAGATAAATTTATATAATATTTAACTAATATTTGCAGTGGTTCAATATTTTAACAATTGTATGCAAAATTGGAGATGAACATACATAAAAAAAACTATAAAAACATTATTTACAATACAAAGCTAATTTGTATGTAATATTTAAATAAAGTTTTTTTTCAATTCTTAGATTTGAGTACATTTACGAGGTCATTAATGTAATTTATATATCTTTCATAGTTTAGAGCCGAGATGGCCCAGTGGTTAGAACGCGTGCATCTTAACCGATGATTTCGGGTTCAAACCCAGGCATGCACCACTGAAATTTCATGTGCTTAATTTGTGTTTATAATTCATCTCGTGCTCGGCGGTGAAGGAAAACATCGTGAGGAAACCTGCATATGTCTAATTTCAACGAAATTCTGCCACATGTGTATTCCGCCAACCCGCTTTGGAGCAGCGTGGTGGATTATGCTCCAAACCTTCTCCTCAAAGGGAGAGGAGGCCTTTATCCCAGCAGTGGGACATTTACGGGCTGCTAATGTAATGTAATGTTTCATAGTTTTAAGTGGTCGCAATGACAACCTATTTCTTTTTGAAATTGGTTAATAAAAGCTTATAAAAATGTTCCAGCTAATTTACCATTAACGCACAGTCTAAATTATATCTAATTGAGTGATATAAAGATGACAGAAATGAGGTGCCCGTCTACACTAAGTGTTTTTTAAAATTTTTATTTAAAGTTCAAGGAGATATAATTTTAAGATTTATTATGTTTATTAAGGCTTGGTGGCTGACCTTTGTGCAAGCCTGGGGTAGATACCACCCACTCATCTAATATTCTACCGCCGAAAATCAATGCTGTGTATTATTGTGTTCCGATCAGAAGGGTGAGCCAGTTTACCTACAGAAGGGACATAACATCTTAGTTCGCAAAGTTAGTGACGCATTGGCGATGTAAGGAACGGTTAATATTAACACTTATCATCAGGAAGCCATTGGACCGTCTGTCTACATATCATAAAAAAGACAAATAAATATGATTAAATCGTGCGATGTTTAGGATTATACAAGAGAATATTAATTTCTAAGAAAAAACAGAAAAAGAAATAACTTTAATTTCGGCGGGAGTAGCTGCAGTGTCTGTAGTGTTACTTAAATATTATACGTAACGAAAAAGTAATAAAACTCGTTTTCATACCTTTTTTTGTTAGTAAAATATTTCAAAGCAGTTAACCTAGAAACTAACAGGTATTAAAAAAGCTTTAACGTTTTAAAAACTTGTATAATAAAAAAAATGTTAAAAATGAATATCAATGAAAAGCATTCATCGTTTTTTTTTTGTTCGGGATCAATTTGATCCAATAAATTAATATATATAAAACTGAATTTCAGAACATATATTTGCGTCCATTTTAAATTTAAGAGAACACTAAGCTATGACATTATTAATTTTACTACTGAATGAACCGTACTAGTGCTATTAGTTAAGCCGGTTTCACTTACTTTATTATACGGGGAACGCTAATGTGAAACCGGATTACTAGTAATAATGACGTCATTAATATTTTTTGACAATAAGCTTGTCAGTGCTATTGTAATTATATACACGAATTCATCCATAAATCAGAAGTAGTTTTGTAAAACTATAATAACAGTGTCGACACGCAGTTGAACAATTGGCTATGTTTTAGTTTGGAATTCAATATGAAATTGAGTTATACATATAAATGTTGAAAACGACCCATATTTGTATTTTTCAAATCCAGCTCTGCGTCTACATCGACTGTTATTTATCAAAGCACACGTAAGCCTGGCAATTTTTTACAACTTTCAACAACACAGTATAAAATGATGGCTCTTATTCGACATATTACGTTACGACAAACAAAAACGAAAGTTATGCTTAGATTTTTTTTGCATAGAATAAGTTATCTGCACAGTTTTAAGAATAATAATTTTAATATTTAGTTTTTGAATTTGATGCTCGTATATTTTAATATAAATTTTAATAATTATTTTTCAAATATTATTATACAGGTAAAATATTTATAGTAATATTTTTATTTAATTATATTTTAATCTCTGAACATTAAATCAGATATTTCACTTTGACTGTTATTTGACTTTGGTGTTGAATTACTTTCCTCATAAGTGCTTCACAAATTTAATTCCATCAGTGTCATTTAGAATTTTGTGGTGAAAAACGTGATAAATTTGATAATGTAAATTAATGATGTCCTCTTGACTGGCCACGGTGACCATTTTCATGAGAGATAAGCGCACTGCGCAGGACCTATTATTGTGCACACGTGCGTTGGCAATCCCAAGGAAACCAATGGGAAGGCTATCCGATACGACCGAAAAGATTACGTGCTTTACGACGCATGGAAGTAAAGATAAACAATCTCAACTTCCAGACTCCAGGCTACAACATCGAATTTTACGAATGTTTAATCTCATCAACTTTTTTTGGACCGACTTGGGATTTGAATCTAGGATCCGGAGATCTGTTGCCCTAAGAAATAGACCAACGAGGTAGTCGAATATAAATAACTACCTATAATATAGGAGGAGGATATAAAAAAATGTAGGAGGTTATACTTAAACTTACATTCTTCCTTAATTTGCAGCTCAATTTTGTCTAAGTCCTCTATTTCATCATCATCGAAATCAGTCTGTACAGTGACATCTCTCGTGAACCTCTGTAGTGCGATAACGTCAAAAGTCGCTCGCTCGTTGGGACTGGGCACACGCTGTGTGCCCGATGCCTCTTCGTCAGGACATGGCGTGCTCGAAACTCTCGACGGTCTTCTATATTGGATGTCTTGTGTTTCCAGTCGAGCACGCTTGCATGCTGTGCATCCGCATAAAGATCCGCGTACTCGCAGCAGCCACACTAGCCCGAACAGCGCCATCCACGTGCTCATACTGTGTACACCACCACCATCACATTTCACTGACACTCGCACATATATAAAACGTTTAAAATTTATACACGGGTCATACTTAACTAAATCATATTAAGTTTGTTTTGTCAGTGACAAAGTTAAACCATTCTGCAATTATAAAATAACCAGGGTCAACATACACAAATTATCAAAATTAGAAGAAAATAATATACACGTCCGTTTTTTTTAAATTATGGATACTTATTGATAACATGAAGATTTAGTTTTTTACTAATTATAGTTCTTTAAGTTAAATTTAATCATGGTATCGTGTGAGTAAATATCAGTTATATTATGTTCAAGGTTATGATAAACAAAGACGCGGGTATGATTATGTCGTGCTCGTAGATCTATGATCCTCATCCTAGGTTACCTACTCTTCATGAAAGTTCTTATTGCATAAGTGTCATGGACGTCTCGATAAAATGATTAATGGTGCCTATAAAACGTAACCCAGTTACATCGACAGCAGTGCGAAGTATTCATAAAAAGAATATCATTTCGTTACAAATGTTCGCTGAAATTCCCTCTAGAGTATAAATTAATCCTAAAAATATTGCGAGTTATTGGCAAAGCGTTCTGAAGATATCGTATTTTAAATTCCGTGAAGTAAATTTTTTCGACGCGCATATTGTCTAATAAATAATAGAAAACGATGAAGCCATACATAACTTCATTTTAATGTTAATTTCTGTTAAATCCATCTAAGTACGTTAACTCTTTAATAGCTTTTTAATAAGGATAAAAATGTTTATTATTTTTTTAATCGAACTAGAGTTATAGAGTGAAACTGAGCTAGTCATAAGTGATGGATGGTCACATATATGATCCTACATGTAATTTTCTTAAGATTATTTCCTTCACCGTCAAGTGCGATACGAATTGTAATCATAAATTTCAATAACTTAACAATCCAATAACAGATTTCAATTCGTGACTTCCTTATATAATTTTTTTTCATTCATTTCTTCTTTAACTTTACTATTGTTTAATACCCTTCCTTAATAGTAAAGCTACCCGTCTCAAATTCGTACGGGTAATTCACAAAAAATGACCCGTCCCATATCAAGAGAGGGGCCTCTTAAAGTTCAACGTTCCAAGAATTATTTCTTAGGAGGTTACGTTATAAATTAAACCTATGTCCAAATTTCAACTTACTAGACTAGATAATTTGCACAAACGATTATTATATATATTTATAAACTATGAACAATTGAACATGGTAGATGCTCAACACGAATTTATCCAAAAATGCTATAACACATTATCTTAGTAGAGATTAGCCAACCTTAAACCGCGTTTTACAATTAGCCCACTTTTGCTCCTCACGCTGCTGTATTTACCTACTAACCAAAACACGTGAAACGTTAAATGCGACGTTCGATGTTAGCATACTTATTCGATGTACGAAACTTCCCTGCTCAATATCATGTGAGTGAAACGAATAACGTAGTTAACTATAAATGACCCAAATAATGTCCAATGTAATGTGGCTCTCCCTTTAAGGAGAGCTTATTCCGCCGCACTGTTCCGATGTGGGTTGGTGGATACTGTCTGCTACATATAGCATAATTCCATTGAAATCAGACTCATGCAGGTTTCCTAGCGATGTTTTCCTTCAAGGCCAATGAATTACAAACACAAATTTATGATGAATGAAAATTCAGTGCTGCGTGCCTGGATTTGAAATCACAATCACTATCATCGTGCTATGTATACTAAAGAGAAATAAATATTAAGAAATCGAGAATCATGAGACTACTTTTATAAAAATCGATTTTTAATTATTTTAATAATAGTATTTGTTACATATAATTATTCAAAAACTAAAAGTATTTTAAGAGTGCTGTTTAAAAGTATAGCTTACTTTTAAAATTAAATGACTGTGAAATCAACACTTCACTCAATAATGTTCAATATATATATTCGCATAATGACTATTACGAATTTTATATATGAATGAAAATATTCTCTTTGTCTCGAGCCTGAAAATTAAAAACTTGAATTTTATTTAATTTTAAATGTATTCAGCCCATATTTCTGAGCAGTGCAATATTAAATTTAATTATTCGCTACCAAATTTTTAAAATGTAAAATTATAAATCAATACTTTATTATAAAATGTGTTTAATATATGTTTAAATTCATTATAAGCAATATTAAATTTAATTGAACTGTTATCAGAAAATCATTTTAACAATTCAGTTTTAATTAAAACAAGGTAAAAGATACAGAGATAAATTTGCTGAATTACAATATTAATGACAAAATTGGTTCAAATTCTGATTCGGGTTAACGAGCTACTTTCAAACTTATAAGTGATTCTTGTACTGACTTTAATTAAGACCAGACATAAAGGCTACGTACGGCAGTATAGCTATTTATTAAAATATACAATATTTTATTCAATAAAGGACGTCTCGTATCATCCATTCTTCACTTATTTGTATAAAATAAAAAAGACAGCCAAGAGAAATAGTAATTGAACGGTAGAACATAAATTTTAAACGAACGATAACTTATGACATTCGTTCATTTGGAAAGTTTTGTCATGTCATCATAAGTGGCACAAAATAAATATAAATAAAATTTATTAAAGAGTCCCACATAAATTGGCCTATTTTTTGATCAAAGAATCGTACGATAAAAGTTTTTTTTATTAATTATTTTACAAAAAGTTTATAAATATAAATGTAATACAAGTATATTTATTAATATCATAACAAGTATCCATAATAATTTTCCAAGTCGAATGACACATCAAGTATTGATGTTTTATTTTTTAAGAATTTAATTTAATTAATTTACCGATGTGTTTTAATAAATATGTATATAACATGTGTTTAAAATATATCCATATATACTAATATTCAACAGCGATGATACTCGTACTTGAAAGGGCCGCAATAATCCCTCTTTTTATCAGCATACAAATTGAATATTGATGATATAATGGTATGTCGTTACTTTATCAATTGTCATCAAAATAATATAATCCAAAATCTATAATCATGACATCATTAAAATTTAATATCCTGGTGGCTTTATCAGTAAATAGAAACTACTAATTTACATAATCCTCAATTCTGATTAAATTAATAAGCTGGATATTTTGTTTATAATAAAAAAGTATACATAATTATAATAAACATTCATAATAAATAAAACTTTTGTGTCTCAAACATTCTGTATTTTATTAGCGACACAATCTATTTTATTTTAGTGATAAAAGTGAAGTATAACATCATGTATCCTTCTATGTTATTGTAGACATCACCGTAATTTTTGTTACTGTCATAAAGATCAGTATTTTAAATAAAACAAAATGCATATTAAATATGCAAGTGTGTCATATCAGGCAGGATAATTTATAAACAAACACAATCTTATCTTAGTTACTTTTAACGCTTAAATCAAATCGAATTAATTTATTAAGTTCTTATTAATTTAGTAACAGGTTATTTGTTTAATACTTTATTTCATAAATTAAATGATTAGAACGGAATTATAGTTATAATTCTTATAATTAATACTATGTTCGAAGTATAAGTTACTTTTAGTCCCATTAAAAAACATAAGGAAATTATCAATTCGTTTTTATTTTTTTATCTTTTGTTAGCTCTGATCTCCATCATTTATAGCCTGTTTTAATTTATATTTTTCGTTTGGATATTCAAAATTTGGTCTCATTTAAGTAAGTTTGAAGAAACAAATTGAAGTCGTTTTTGTTTGTTTCTTGTTCAAAGTTAGTTGTAACGATTGTAAGTAACAATCAATCATATAATACATGTATGATTAAATCTTATACATAATCCATTATGTATAACTTTCGTGATTTCGGTGAAAATAATAGCAACCAAAATTTAAAATAACAAGCAGACAATATACAGACTGTGGAGTGTTTAAAACGTCAGTATTTAACATAGTCGACTGATTGTTATGACGAGCCGACGGCAAATTTCCAGTTTATAAAGAACTTTTCTTTTTTTTAAATAGATAATTAAAATAAAAAACTTTTAATCGAAACCTTTGAGTGGTTCTTATAAGTAATACTTAATTCTTATCAAAGTTCACAGTTATGTATTTGGACTGAAAGTTTCATTAAGTGATAAAAAGGTCATACATAAATTCAAATCAATTCCCATCCTATCAAAGTAAATGAAAATATCGAGACTTGAAACATTCCCTGAATAATTCTGGAAATTGTTATCATTTCAGCAGACGTTTCAATTTAATCTGATTGGAATTATTCTAATGAACCTATGAAATATATGAAGAAGGTAAATTTCACGACGGATTACTTAAATAAAATATTGTATGTATTATATAATATTTTTTGTTACCAAAATCATTTAATATTTAATAACTTAAAAAGTTTATTCTATTTTGGTTTTAATTAAATTCTGTAAAGTTAAAAAGTTATGTTCTCTATACTATTCGATCTGTTCAAATGGTCACGGATTCTATTACCGTTGATAAAAACTAATTATACTGATCAAAGTACATTGTCTCGATACTTATGATTTCTCGATACTTATGATTGTGTATGTTTACCGCTTATATACGGCGAATAAGGTCAGATGTGCTTATTATTCCCAATAGCTTACTTGTTATAATACCTCAATTAAAAGTCTATATAAGTGTGTGTGTGTGTGTTTTTACGTCAGTTCCAGTTTAAAATGTAAATTGTTATTCGAAAGCAATGAAATTATATCCAAATTTTGAATTGGCTTTAATAGTTTTACTTAAAGTAATAAATGAAACACTAAACATGTACCTACTATCAGACAATAATAAAAGAGCTGAAATTTACGTAAATACTAAATTATATCAAGTGGTTAGAAACGTCAGCGCACATGTTGGCTCATTTTTACATAAAAAAGCTTAATAAAGAGCGCTGCAGAATTCTTCGCGTTGCAGGGTTACAAATAACGGGCTTGTGAAAAATATTTGAAATTATACTCTTAAATTATGTCTTTCAATCTTAAAAATATATCGAAATCAATGATCCAAATGGACAAAGTCTATGCCTGTTTATTTTTTTATTCGATCATTATAATATAAAGGATATATAAAGACAAATATAACTATAATCATATCAAATGAGAATCGAATCAAATTTAGATTTAAAATTAATCCTAAACAAATTTAAAATATTATTTATTTAAATAACTTTATAAGCCCTCTAGCACTTTTAAGCCGATATGTTAGTATTAAATTTAATGAAAAGCCACCTTATAGATTTTAGGAGGATGTTTAATAGCAAGTCTTTAATTTACACATCAACTAATACGTAAGCAGGCTAAGACCATGTAGCAACCGTATAAAATGTTTAACTTTTACATTCAGAGTGAATATTTATGAGAATCACATGACCCAATGAAAGCGACAACGAGGACCCAGCTCGCAATAAAATCTTACGACTATTGCTTTGTAGGATTTTTGTCGTTTCGTTTAAAAATTAACATTGTCTCGTAAATCACTGATCGATGTATTAATACTATTACTGTCGCTAACAACTTTTATATGATATTCGTTATAAAATAAACGTATAAATAAAATAGTTAGTTTTTATCGTCATATAAAAAAAACATCGGTAAATATTTCCATTGGTTCAATAATATTTTTCACATTACACACTCATCACAGTTAGTTCGATAATGAAACGAATACTTCGCGATCGCGAACAACGATCCCCTTCGGTAGGAACGACCCTCCTGTTAAGTCTCTACGATGGAACTGAAATTCCTGAGAGTAGATTGCTTTACGCATGCGGATTGCTCTGCCTTAAGCCCTGATGAGGGAACGGATGTTTCATAATTAAACCCAACAGTCACAATTAAGCATAAGCGAGTTTTCACATCATGTATTTTAAAAATATTTACTTTACTATATAAACATTTTCATATTTTTTTCTTAAAATATATTAAAGTAACATATTTGCAGAAACATAAATAATAATAACAATCTATTTCTCGAAAAACGAAACTGTTTATTAAAACCATCTTACTTTACTCTGTGGTAGGGATTTGAGCAAGCCCGTTTGAGTAGGTACCACCCACTCATCAGCTATTCTACCGCCAAAGATAATAATTAAAATATTTAGTATTGTGTTCTACTTTGAAGAGTGAGTCAGTTAGTGTAGCAAGAGCATAAAATCTTGTTACCTAAGGTTGGTGGCACATTAACGATTTAAGGAATGATTAATATTTCTTACAGTGCCAATGCTAGGATGATTTAGACCACTTACCAATGTGGGCTCAATTTGGCCCGTCCACCTACCTAAACCATAAAAAGATATATATTTTTTCTAAGTCGTCTTCACAACTTGCGTACAATTATCTGTACTATACTGTACTTAGTTACAGTTCGTATAGCATTGACGGTATATTATTTCATCCACACTATTGCGATAACATTCGAAATTGCTAAAATTAAATAGGGTTCAAATACAGAATTTAACAATAAAGTTGACATAGCTTATCATATTAAATACTATCGCATAGAAATGACGGTAAATTAATAAGTTCCGACGTAGAGGGTAAGCACCTTTAATCTTCTCAGGAATCACCATAATCATGCTCTTGCGATGCTCGTTGAGCGCACATGGCTCTGTGGGGAAATTGTTCTTCCGACCTAATGACATTATCGTTACCGCCAGGAACCCCTTCAATATAACCTTTGATCCTATTAACAAGCTAATTGATATTAAAAACTATTTAATCAAACCATCCGTCTTATTAAAATCGATATTTATATAAACAAAAAAGTATATACTATTTTAAATCAATAAAATCAAAATTAATATACAATCGATTACTGAAATTCGACTGTTATAATACGAGTATAGTATTTTAGTTTCAACTTGTGGACTTCTTCTCATTTTGATGACGATGTTGATGTTCCACATGTGTAATTAACCATGGATGCACATGTGATTGACTTTCATACGACGTATGCAGGCAGACAATGCTCACATAGTCTCTGTCTCCTTAACTACTGATCACGAAATAAATCGTGAATTAAAAAATAATAATCTCATATAAAAAAAAGATAAATAAGGCATATTACTCAATACAAATTATATTAAAGAAAAACATGCGTGAACTTAGTATTTATTGACTTCTAGGCCGGATATATAAAAAATATATTGTTGTTTAATGACATACTCTGTAATTGAAATAGTGGCAAAGAGTAACTACTGAGTTTCCTGCCGGTTCTTCTCGGTAGAATCTATTTTCCAGACCGGTGGTAGCTTTAAATTTACTCAACAGTGTAACATGATGAATCAACGGTTCTTATATGAGCCTACTTGAATAAACAATATTTTGATTTTGATTTAAATGAAGCGCATGAAAATATTGTGCTTCCAGGCTTGCCATCTTACCTCGTATACCTGCAATTTATGTTCTTCATATACTTATTCTGACCACTGGGTCATCGCAGCCCTATTTTATAATGGTATAATATAATTTTAATTTACAAAGAACATAAACATTCTTAATAGGTATTATTTTATTTTCGTGTCCGTAATCGAGCGGCAAGACTACGGACTCATTAACGAAGTGTCC
Organism: Vanessa atalanta; assembly: GCF_905147765.1. NCBI lineage: Eukaryota > Metazoa > Arthropoda > Insecta > Lepidoptera > Nymphalidae > Vanessa > Vanessa atalanta. The sequence goes on from NC_061877.1 coordinate 6,564,420, forward strand.
TCTTCTTAATTTTGCGAAGCGCCTTAATTAACAAATCTAATAACAAAAGAGTTTTTGCTATCATTTATCTTTAAGGATCAGTACGCTGACGACATTAGTAATTTATGTAGAAATAAGGAATTAAATCGCATAGAAATAACATAGTATATATTGCATTGTACTAGTTTTAGAGAAGGAGGTTTGTGCGCCTAGGGTGTAAGACCGACTCGTACGCCGTGACGGTAAGCGTAATTACGTTTTTTTTATCGTATCATGCGCCTTCTTTACTGCTCTCTAAGGGTACTTGCTATATTATTATAAAAAAAATTGTTATTAACGAAGCTTGTTTTGATTTATTTTAATAATATATATATTTATTTCTAGTTTTTTTTTTCACAAACCATCAATTTCGATATTTCACATATGTCGTACGTTCCGTGACAGCCATTTTGTTAAGTCTGTAAGCTGATTTCACTGAAATAGATTGGCCAATTGGAATATGTAGTTGATTCAAAATGGTATCTTTCATTTTTATAGTTGTATTTTCAGAAAATTTTGAATAATGTTACCGTCATTAATAAATAATTTTCATGGGTTTTGTTTTAAAAATCAATAATGATTCCGATGTATGTACCTAAATTATTAGATATATTTGTAGAAATTTTCGCAATTTAAAACCATTTTGGTTCGGATTTAAGTTTTCTAGTAATGCAACATACTACATGAATCTTACATGTTATTTATAAAATTTAGAAAAAATCTACAAATTATTAAATTTTGCAATTCATACTATTTTTTCAGATTAACAGTAATGTAAGACGTCCAGATCAAATTTTATTTAAAAAAAATCTGTTCGATATGTAAATATTACGTACAAATACAGATGGCCTCTCATTCAATACACTGAGTTGGTGAAGATGCATCTGTCTGCCGAGCAGCATGATATTATATTATATACACAATCAAGTACTTCTTCTTCAAAACTCAGCGGTACTTGCTCAAGATTTAACTCGCGATCTTCGGAAATATCTTAATTTGCTGCTAACTAACGGTCTGGTTCATAATTGGGCAGGTTTACATATTTGTGTATATTTCACTAACGTTTACACAACCTTTCAGCGTCTGTATGATAGGTTCTTTTGACGAGGCTGAATCTAACACAACAAAAAAATAAAAACATTATAATGATCATCATCTTAATATCTTATATGAGACGATATTAGTCTCACCTCACTTTCCATCCGACTTTGTTGCCACTTTTTTTTTTTTTTTATGGTATAGGGGGCAAACGAGCAGGAGGCTCACCTGATGGAAAGCGACTACCACCGCCCATGGACATCTGCAACACCAGGGGGGTTACAGGTGCGTTGCCGGCCTTTAAGAAATAAGTACGCTCTTTTCTTGAAGGTTCCCAAGTCGTATCGGTTCGGAAAAACCGCCGGCGAAAGCTGGTTCCACAGAATGGTTGTGCGAGGCAGAAAATGCCTTAAAAATCGCGCTGTTGTGGATTTACGGACATCTAAGTGGTGTGGGTGAAATTTAGAATTTTGTCGAGATGTCCGAAGATGGAATTTAGCTGCCGGGATTAATCCAAACAATTCCTCGGAACACTCCCCGTGGAAAATTCGGTAGAAGATGCAGAGTGATCCAACATCTCTACGTAACGCCAAAGGGTCGAGCAGATCAGAAAGGGCTTGATCGTCGATAATTCGAGCTGCTCTACGTTGGATACGGTCAAATGGAAGGAGCTGGTACTGGGGAGCACCCGCCCAGAGGTGAGAGCAGTACTCCATGTGAGGCCGAATTTGCGCCTTGTATAGTCTTAGGCGATGGGCCGACGTGAAATACTGTCTTGCCTTGCTGAGCACACCAAGCTTTTTTGATGCCAATTTGGCTTTGCCTTCCAGTTGACCGCGGAACTGAACGAGGCTCGAAACATCAACGCCAAGTATTCCGATACTAGCTGTGGCGGCTAACGGAATGTTCTCGAATCGTGGAGATACGACGAATGGTGTTTTTTTAGCGGTTAACGCGCAAACTTGCGTCTTTTTGGGGTTGAAATGGACTAGGTTTAGCCGGCCCCAGTTCGAGACTTCGTTTAACGAAGACTCGATTTCAGACACAAGTTTGTTCCGGTTTTCTTCGACGTTTTCCCGAGAAATATTAGCACGGCCGGTGTATGAGGTGTCAACGGTACTGTCGTCTGCATAGCAGTGAATGTTCCTGATTTGCAACAAGTCATTGATATGCAGAAGAAACAGAGTGGGTGACAGAACGCAGCCTTGTGGAACACCAGCGTTGACGAATTTTTGGTCGGAGCATGCACCGTCGACAACGACCTTGATGCTCCGATCTGCCAAAAAGCTGGTAATCCAACTGCTTAATTTCCCGGGAAGCCCATAGGAAGGAAGCTTCGAAAGAAGCGCTTTGTGCCATACGCGATCGAAGGCCTTCGCTATGTCCAGACTGGCTGCTAATGCCTCCCCCTTGCTCTCAACTGCTTCCGCCCATTTATGAGTAAGGTAAAATAGAAGATCACAGGCTGAGCGACCTCGACGGAAACCGTACTGGCGGTCACTAATCAGCTGGTACTCCTCTAGATACCACAGGAGCTGACAGTTTACAATGGACTCCATTACCTTGGAGAACAAGGGGGTGATGGCTATAGGCCTATAATTGGACGGGTCTGAGCGGTTACCCTTTTTGGGAATCGGATGCACTAAAGCAGTCTTACAGGAGATCGGGACGACGCCTAATGCGTAAGATTGCCGGAAAAGACGCGTTAAGACCGGTGCCAACTCGGGAGCACATGTCCGTAGCACGATTGGAGGGATGCCATCGGGTCCACTCGACTTATAAATGTCCAAGGAAAAAAGTGCTTTACGAACTGCACTTTTTCGGAATTTAACCTCCGGCATCGTGGTATCACATCGCGGTATTGTTGGTGGTGGATTTCCTTGGTCATCCAGGGTCGAATTCGACGCGAAGAGAGAGCCTAAAAGATCAGCTTTCTCTTTCGCGGTATGGGCCAATGACTCACCGTCCTTGTGCAGAGATGGAAAAGAAGGCTGACAGAAATTCCCAAGAACAGCTTTAGCGAGAGACCAGAACGCACGTGTTCCTGAAGGGAGACGCACCAGTCTCTCGCCAATTCTGCCAATGTACTCCGTCTTCGCCTTAGCAATCACATTTTTGAAAGACCTAGAGGCAGAGTTATATTCCTTTCTGAATGCGCTGGTCTTTACATCACGAGACGCTGATGCGTTAGCCCAGTCATGGTAACGTTCCCATTTTCGGCGTGAGGCCGTTTTGCAGAAACGACCAAACCAGGGCTGGGACTTGCCACCGATGGGCACCGCAGAAAACGGAATGAACAGTTCCATACCCTGAAGCACCACATCGGCAACAGAGTCGGCAATAATGCTCGGATCATCCAGCGAGAAACAAACCTGCCCCCATGGGTAGGAGGCAAAGAAGGACCGCATCCCATCCCAATCCGCTGACTTGTAGTGCCACACGCGGTGGCAGCCCATGAAACGAGGTCGTGAGTACCGCATAACCGGAACTGTACTCCGAACGAGACAGTGGTCCGACGAGCCCAGAGGGGGATCGACGATAACCTGATAGCTATCCGGATGAGAAGTCAGCAGAAGGTCCAACAGAGAAGGTGTATGATCCTCCACGTCCGGTATTCGCGTTGGCGAGGTGACCAGTTGTGTCAAATCATATGCTAAAGCGAAGTCGAGAACAGATCTACCCGCATGATCAGTAGTACGTGATCCAAGCCATTCGGCATGGTGGGCATTAAAATCACCAAGAACCACGATCTCTGCGGATGGGATCTGCTGCAGTACGGAATCTGTAGCCATTTGGACGTGCTCAACCAGTCGGTCGGTTTCGGCATTACCGCTATGGGACCTATAAAGGCAAGCGTAGATTCGCGGATGGTCGTCACAATCTACACGCAGCCAGATAATTGATAGGTCCTGTCCTTCAAGACTGCCGAGGCGTCGAGAGCAGATATCATCTCTGACGTAAACGCACACCCCAGCTCGTGGTACAAAGGAATGTTCCAATTTATACCCGGGGTAGGAAAGAAAAGTCGTATCGGCAGGAGAAGATATCTGAGTCTCGGTAAGAAAGAGCAAGGCCGGCTTCGCCGTCTCAAGGTGAAAGTGGACGGCGTTCAAGTTCGAGTTGAGTCCCCTTATGTTGCAGAAGTCCACAGTGAGGGTGGTAGGGGTTGCCTTATGATGCCTGCTCCGCTTGCCCCGAACAGTGGCGAGCGCAAAATTGCCCCCCCCAGAATTCGGAGGGCAGCCTGGGCATCCCTGCTCAGGTGGTGTACGTCCTGAGCATGGATGCCCAGGGAGGGATTCTCCACCGCAGTCGCTGATGGTACCCTCCTGGGGTAATGTAACCAAATTCTGCACAACCATCATGTTTAGGGGGGGGGGGGGATCGGGCCTCCGGGACTCTCACATACCAGACGAAACGCGGTAACATAGCTACCACTTCACGCTGATTTTAAGTGAGAGAGTGGTACTTCCCCGGGCGTGCCGGCCCATTCGGCTGCAACCCGAAGGTATGCAGTGTGGCACTACCACTTCCTTGCCTTCTTTATTTTTTACCTCTTCTAGTAATATTGACATTCTGAAATTAAATAAGCTACTGTTATGTTTACTATCAAGATTCTACATAATCGTCCCATATGAACTAAAATTTCCTCCAATATGTACCACACATATAAATTATTATGCGTCACTGGAGCTACCAACTGGATAGTTCAACTATAAGCTCGGTAGAACGAGACGTTACAATAATTTTCGAAATTATTAATTTAGCTATATAATGACGTACTTACTAAAATTAATTAACCCCTACGTGTAATATTTTATAACATAATTAGGTTCTGCGTACCACATGATATCAATTTATTTTTTGTATTTTGACATATTATAACTTTATCATTTTAATTATAATCATTACTGTATACATGTAAGATAATAATATCAACACAATAATTGTTAGCAGGGCAAACAATATTCTATTTTAAAATTAATTCAGCTTTGAGATAGAGTGACCCATTTGACGAATACCCTTAAGGTAAAATTATGCGCGACAGACAGCCTCAATCGAGCCAATAATATCACTCTACCACAACCAACCTCTGCTCACCGAACATTGAATATATGATTACACTGATCAAAACATAAACGACAGTAATTATTTGACTTAGTATTCTACGTGTATTTAACTCCATAACGCGTCTGTCTTGTATTTTTTGTATGATGTAGGTAGATGGACTAGTAATTGGGCCACCTGATGGTAAGTGGGCACCACCACCCATAGAGAATGGTGCTGTAAGAAATATAAACCTGTGCATCTATGTGTCTGTTGTTACACTGGATCACTCACTGCTTTTGGCGGTAAAATATCTGATGAGTGGGTGGCACCTACTCAGGCGGGAAAACATAAAGCTCTACCACCAAAAAAAGTTATTACTTATTTACTATTTATGATATTATTTTTCGCATGCTTATTCAATTATGGATATTTTTTCTGCTATCAAAAATCAAAATCACAATCAAAATATACATTATTCAAGTTGACTTTTACAAGCACTTTTGAATAATCATTTAACAAACTATATTAAGTGAAGCTACCACCGGTTCGGAATAGAGATTCAACCGAGAAAAACCGACAAGAAACTCTTTATCAAAATTTACAAATACAAAGTCATGTTAATTAAATACAATTACATATGTATATAATACATCCTGCCTGGAAGTCGACGAGTATTAACTCCACGCTTTTTAATCATCTATATAATCTTGTATTGAATAATATGCTTACTTTACCAATGTACTTTTTACAAATGATTTGGATACATGAATCGCCAAAGTTAAAAATATCTGCGGAATTTTACTATAGAAACGGATACCATGCCCCAAGAAGGATTTATTGACTTCGCGGAGTCGGAAACTTGGTGTTATAAGCTTATCCTTACGCCTGCGTGCGTGCGTGCTATGCGTGCGCATACAATGATTATCACTTATTCTATCAAAGTGATCAATGTTACTGTGAATATACATAATATTGTTTTATGACATCAATACCACGAAATGTAATATCATGGGATATAACATCCAGTTGTGTCACATTATATATTATGTGAATGATATATACGTGAGCGATAATCTATATACTCGTATATACACTAATATTACAAAAAATTAAATTTCTTTGTTTGTATATATGTAGGGAGTAATAATAATCTCCGGAACTTATGATTCAATTCTAATTTTTTACTGGTTTAAAATAATATTGTTCCTGAATGCTATGTGGTATAAATTATATTTATATCATATAATTTTCTTTATTAATAAATGCACCCAGGTCGGGCTGCCAGGTCGCTTACCCTAATAGCCCAACAGACCAGCCAGTTTGGCCGCACATTTACCTAAATGAAGTAAAACGTATCTTGTTTGCGAAATAAATAAACAAAATGTATAAAAAAAATACCAAATAATTCTTGTTGCTTACGCTATTTGTCAATGTAACAAATAATAAAATTACTTTAAAATGATTACAAGTAATCTATGACAGAATTACTTTAGCTGCTTTTGTATTTGTTTTGATATTTCAATATACAGAGAATCTATCAACATAAAACTTGAAATACTTCTCGTTCCTTTATGCATTTCTCGCTCAGAAGTTATATTATAAGTGCTTCCACGGCCATTGCACGATGTAGACACATATTGACCTCTGCAAGTTTATTACAAATACTTGCCCAAGAGAATGTTATAATAATATTTCAACAAGATAATATATTATAACTCTTTATCTGATACAATGATTAAAAATTTAAACCTTCATCTCGTATATTCGTTTTTAAATGTAGTGTATAAGTGTAAGTTTATTTATACTCGTAATCAAATTAAACTGGAACAAGTTGCTGGAATGCTCGTAGCTTAAACGAATCTTCCCAGCGTGTCGATCTCGTTATGAACTTGGATGAGCCCAAAATCATGTCGAAGGAAAACCTCGCACAATTGTTAATGTATATAGTTACTTATGACATAAAGTTTGACAGAAACAACATCGAGAATGAAGCTGATCTAAGAATTCGCTGGGATGGGATGTAGACGGTACATCACCTATAGTGCAATGTTTGAAGATGATTGATTTTAAACATTTTTTTCTTAACTGACGTAGTGTCATACACTAATTGCGGGATGAGTGCACAATTTCAAGGTCACTCGGCGTGCTATTGCGCGAGCTATGCTTGGAGTTTTTTGAGGCAAATGATCAAAAATTAAATTATTTAAAATTATTGTGGGTATAATTTTCTTAAGCACATAATATTTGAGTTGTACAAATTGTTCTTAAAAACTATATAAGTTAGTATGTTGGTTATAGCATATTACTTCGGGATAACGCTACAGCAAAGGATAATGGAACAATTCTTTTAAATAGGGCTAGATCGAGACTCACTTAAAGATGCTTTAACACAACACAATTAGAGTACAGACAGCGGCAATACTATATATTTGCTACACGTATATGAATAATATTATAATTTTAATAGGAAAATTTGGTTTTAAATAAATAATCGCCCTTTATCATTTAAATGGTTCAATACTGAGTTCCTTGCTATTTTTACTCAGTAGCATTTAAAATGAATTACCGAAGTGGTGGTAGATTTAAATTAAATTATATATTGTAAAATAATAATTTTAAAGCACTTGTTAAGAGTCTTCATCAATAAAATATACACGACTTAATTCGCATTTCACTTCGACTACTCTGATATAATAATTATTGCAAGTTATTTTTTTTAACATATATTTTCTTAATATATCAATATTAACAAATTCAACATGAGATTAATCTTAAGGTCTAAGCCAAATTTTTATTCTGACCAAATCAATAGATGAAATCATTTCATAAATCTTTTGAAACAAAGCATTGCTTACCTCTTAATAATATTGGTATTTTTACAGAAAAGATGTGGATGCGGCAATAAAACAATAAAATTATAACAATTCTAATAATAACAAGGAACTCAAGTCAATACATTCGAAAGGCCTTAAATCGATGTAGGTTCTACCAGGTCACCATAAATATAGAGTGAATTGCTAACTCCGAGCGCTGTTTCCCGACAAGTTTATTTCCGGAAGACGAGTGATGTAGTAACACGATACAAATCTGCAACTTAGCTAAGCGCTTTCTACATTCCATTTTAGCTTTGTTCAAAATCAATATATTATTATTTAGATCATATTTTTCGAAAGATTAGTAGTTTACTTATATATAAAAAATATATTTTATATAGATTGAAGAAATAATATAAAATACCGATGCAATAGAAATTTTATAAAAAAATATTTACCTTATCGATCGTTTAATCTAATGAATTATCTATAAATGTTGAATTTATTTGATGTATATTAAATTTTCATCAGAAATTCGATTCGATCTGAAAAAAACTAACGCGATAAAAAAAAATTGTAATTATAATAATGCCGAAACTGAATACTCATTTTGAGCGCAAGAATTTCTTCAATGATAATATAATTGATACTAAATAAAATCTTAAAATGAATTGTATAAATGCGGTAAGCTAGACAAATGTTAAAAAAATAAGAGAAATAATTAATTAAACTATCAAACATTAAGAAAGCAATAAAAACACCGTTGATTTTTTTTTGCTAATAGATTAATATTTTTGTATTACCAACAATAACGCGATATTACTTTGATATAACTACTACATATTTAAAAGTTTAAGATAATTGCATTGCATGCATGCAATGATGTATTCTTAAATTGCATTGCATGCATTTTATTGTTTTTTATGTATTGTATTTATATTATGCGTCTAGAAATAACTTTTCCTGTATCAATCTTCGAGCAACCCCCAAGTTAAACTATATTGCTCAGTATTAACAATATATTTTTTGAATTAACCTACCTATTACCTACCTTGTGTTTTGTTTTTGAAATAAATAAAATTTTCAATAAATCAGGACATAATTCCACATTCACTGATTTTTTTAAAGAAAGTGAAATTTATATTATTTCTACGGAACCATAGCCTTTAAGCTATATAAGAACTATTAACGACAAATGATAATACAATTTTACATTTGAAAACAATTAAAATGGAATAGTTATTTTATCGAACAATTTATTTTATAAGCTGAGAGTAATTTAATCTTTCAATAAAATTGAAAAGATTCTTAGCTGTGAGCTGTAACTGATAGTCGGATTATCATAACTTAGTTCTGCCGGCGATGCAAATCTCTACAATATTCCTACCCATCTTCATGTCTGCTGCCTGACCAAAGTGCAAGATTAGAATTTATAATGCTAGATCTGAAATGGTCCGGTGGTTTTAACGTGTGAATTCTGTTGAAAATTACAGGTTCACACTCAGGCAAGTATTTCTGAATTTAATGTGCTTAAAACATTTTTTTATTTATCTCGAGTTCGGAAATGACGATGAACATCTTCGTCCGCATGGATTGTTGGTTATTGTTGCATTCTGAAACATTACGTGTATCCTGCATTAAAAACAAAATAATATTAATTACTTTTTAAGTTAAGTTATTTTTAAGTGTAAGAAAAACATTATATTTTATTTTTTTTACTATTTATACATTAATTAATAATACTTGATTTAAATATAATATTGAAATGATGGAAGGTTGTATTATTCACGTACATTCGACTGACTTAATCCACAAGCTTTCTTGTTTTCATTAAATAATAATTCTCCAGCAACATACGTCAACATTCTTGCCCATATTGAAATTCAGTATTGTTTGTTCACATTTTTGTTAGCCTTAATCTCAAAAAAAAATAGGATCACAGTATGCATGATATGTTTATAATAGACATTTAGTACTTATAGAATTTCTTCTACGTAGAATGTGTTGCTAGTTAGCTAGTTAACTAATATATTTATTGTACCATAATATATTCTAGTATCCGTCAAAATATTAGTTATATTTTAATAAATACTTTCGATTAGAAACAAAAATATACATCTATATATTTGTTCATATAATCAGCCTTTTATTCGCTTAAACTTGAACTTAAAGAGCACTTTGTGAAACCTTCTTTTATTAAATTTTGAAGTGTCCGATAAATAAGATTAAGCACAAAGACAGCCCGTCCAAGCTTAGGTCTTCGAATCGAAATATTGTAGCTAAGAGATTAGGCTTAAAAGTAAATTTCATTAACAAAGTAAAATGTTCTGAAGGCATTGAAACCGAACTTCTAAAATTCATTTCCAAATGCCGGATTATATTATAAACGCGATTATATTGTATGAATTTAAAAGTGTTGCGCTAAATACTGCTCAATGAAATTTAATTAAATCTCTTCCAATTCATTCACCTGTAACGAGTTGGATGATATCGATTCCAAATCAAAAATTAAATCATTCATTTCATCTATATATACACACACACGCACAAAAACAAATTACATTATAGGTTTTGATTTTGCACTAATTAATCTTTAAGTTTTAACTATTAAATATTACAGTGGACTTATTACTGGAAGTCATCGGAAGTTTCTGATAAATGTTTTTGGATAGAATCCAAATTCTAGCTGTAGTACTATGTATACATATTTACGCTATTAACTACTTTCATTAGCTTAACGAAGTTGTTATTTGTGAATACATACGGTTATATTATTTACGTGGATTGATTACACTCGTAATCTCGGTTCTGATTTGAGACGGAAGTAACTAAATAATACGTTGATCACAATCGTGATTCCCTGTATGAAATATGGGCGAGAACTACAAAGCAGATTTCGAGAATCTATATTTGAAAAACCTTTGAAGGCGAATATCTTAAGGAAATAACCATGAACTGATTGACATGTTTTCAAACATCAAAACCAAAATAAAAATGTTGCCTATTTAATTGCCTACTCAAATGAGATTCATGTTGATTTTGATTTCGATAAACAGTATCTTTTTTTTTAAATAAATGCTCCTTCAGTATATAAATTACCGACAATAATCGCAAGAAACTTAGTTTTTAGTTTATTTTCACCATATTAATTAAATAACCATGTTTTTTAATATCAACGAATACTAACTCCTTCCAAAAAAATAAAATAATATTGTAAGAAAATATTTAAATCTATTGAAAAATAACTCTCTTTAGAATTTAATAATAGAACATAAAAAACATTTAGAAGTTTACATTTATAAAAATTAACTACACCTTTATAAATTATAACTTCAGATCTCAGACATTACATAAATATATATGTACGATTATATAACAAGTTAATATAGCATGATTTAAAATAAATAATTAGATATACATACAAACATATTTGAAGAAGTTACACAACAACAACCAAGCTCTGTGTAACTAAGCGCTAATTCTTAAATAAAATAATCATTACTTTTAAAATGTGTTTTAAAATTAGTTCGAGAGTAAAGATAATCTTGTTTTTATTTAAGCATAATAATGCTGTATTAATAATATACATATAATATTATATCATTTTACTGGTTTTTATTTTTTGTATATAATTTAAATTAGTGTTTCATTATGATAAATAAAATGAAAAATGACTGACTGATATACTCATACAATGAACTACCTAAGCCGGTGGGTTTAAGAGGTTGAAATTTTTCAAAGGATATCCTCTAGGTACGTAAGTAAGCATTAAGACAGGTTTTTTTCAAAATTATTCTCACAAGGGGTTAAATATATGATGAAAGTTTTCCTGATTTATTCAATTAATGTACATTTATTTATTTAATGTTTCCCATCAAAACATATGACTTCATGTAGTTATATATAAATCTTCCGTACATGTTATGATTTTTTTTGTGCATGTGCGTAATTCCTGTATGTTTACATTAGTCCCGGTAAGTACCATTGCAACCTGGATGTAAATAAAAATCTTGTTTTCATTCTGAAAAAATCGGGATGAGCTCAAAGTCTATTTTATTGAAGCTAGACGTTAGGAGATATTAACGCTGGGAAATTAACCATCCCTAACATCGCCGATGCGCCACCAAACTTAAGAGCACTAACATGTTAAATGCATTGTTATAGTTAACCTTCAAATTGGAACATAACATACATAAAATATGTCGTAAGTGGCTAGTACCTACCCAGACGGGTGTGCACGAAGTCCTACCAAAAAATTTATGTATTTATCTATATATAGAAATATGTAGGTACGTATTTACATACAAAGATTTGTGATTTGATTTGCTCATCTTCAAAACATATACCTGGTATATATTGACCCCAAAGATTTAGTCTGACGCGTAAATTCAGATATATTTTTTGTTACACTTGAGAATACTAAGTCCGTTAAATGTGTGATTTATAGTTTAACTAGACTAAAGAACACCCCGACCAACTCTTGTATTTGGTTCCGTGACTTGCTCTGCGTCTCCAAGGAGTTCTAACAATTAAAGTTTACGATTCCCGATACATGTAGACAGTACCAGTTTTACAACAATGCAATATTCAATATAGTTTTGAAATGTTAATTTCATTAATGTGAATTAACAAGATTTAACGCAATAAATAAATAGCATTTGCATAATAAGAAGTAATATTGCGGTTTTTTTATTGTTTAATGGCCGATGGTTTTTTGTATAAGTCCACAAAAAGAGTTAATATAAATCATTACGTTGACGCCTTCTTTTGATTTATTCACATACATAGGGGAGCGAGTCACAAACAAACGCCCTTTCCGCCATTGCGTTATTTATGGTTTATTTTAATAATATTCACACGGTTTTTGTTACCTGAAACTAATAAAAAGAGTAACTACTGAGTTTCTAATCGGTACTTCTCGATAGAATCTACTTTCAAAACCGGTGGTGATTGTTAAACATGTAATCCAATTATTCACTAAAAAGACGATTCAAAAGTGCTCGTAAAGACCTACGTGAATAAAAAATTCAGTTTTGATTTTGATTCTGTAAGAAACTTTAAATACTTTTTACAACCTACGTCGGTATAGTTCCAATATCATTGTTCTTCCACAGTATTGTGTACTAGTATAAAGGAGATAATAAGGCATGACAAATAATCGGTGCTACTATTGACATCAATTCTCCTTCGCTTTATTTCTAATTTAAATTACAAACAATTATATAATATTGAAATAACATAACTCATTTGATTCCTTTTTTTGAAGGAGATTACAGAGTGATGATTATTTGCAATGAATTAGGCACGTGAAAACACAGTGGCACTTGCCCGGACTGAAATTCACAATCTTTGATTAAGACAAAGCGTTACTTATCTCTACTTATTTTATAAAATTCATTTGTTTGTAAAATGCAATTTTCACTGCTATAGGGGATCTATGGTATTAATTGCACCCGTGCGAATTCGAGGCTGGTCGCTAGTTATATATAAAATGTCTGCTAAAATTGTTATCTAGAAGTTTAAATCATTATTTCTTTCTTATTTGTTACACTGTAGTTGTAATGTTTTTTTTAATTTTCTCGTGCAATACGTTACATTAGCAATTAAAATGTTTACGTGTTTTAGCTTGGAAATCTTATCTATATTTTAGAGTACCTATTTTGTGTGTTTGTATAAAATATCCGCACGAGTATGCATTCAACTCATTGACTCTATAGAATAGTGAAACATACTAAAAATAAAGAATCCTAAAATCGTTATTTCAAATAAAAAATGTATTTCGATCGTCTTATTCTAAAAGTCGATTACATGGAATTTTTCAAAATTGATGTTTGAAATTAAGCAATGTTAAGTATTAAAAATTAATTGTATTATTAGCATACCAATATTATTGCATAGAAAGAAAATACAGTATAAATTTATTTATAAAATAGTTGTATGTTTCTTGTTAGATCTCCTAAAAATTTTATTAATTTAATCGTGAAAATGACGTTTTGTAAAAGACGACTCAAGTAATGTATATTTTCAACTAGGTATTTATAAATATAACTAAGAATTTATACGAACGTAAGTTTCGCATCCAAACTAGGATCCAGCTTCATGTACATTGCGCCAAATACCAAGTTTATGTATTTGAATAAAAACCGTCTACAAGCCGCAGTGCCGTAACGCAATTTATTATATACGGCGGTCAGAATCATGTCACTTTAACAGCTGCTACTACAACATTTTTATATAGTAAAAAAAAAATGTCTTTGTAATATCTTAATTTTTCTAAATTTAAAAAGAACGTAAAAATTACTGACGCGGAGTGCAGTTACATACATCTACATTTGTTTAATTTTCTTTCCATTGTTTGTAGATAAAGTAAATGCACATTTTTTCTCTTCTAATCTAATCTGATTTCACTCGTGCGGCTATGGTGCAGTAGCGTTGCAGCACTCAAACGGCGGAAGCGACGCTTTTATTAGTACACACAGTATTTCAGTTCGGCGTCTGATCTGGCATGTTATCAAAACGAAAGCTCATTCATTTGTGTATCGTATTATGTTATATGCGAGTACAATGTATCAATTCTATTACATTGACTTATTAGTCAATGCCACAAACACAGTACCAAAACCAAAAATACCTAATTAATATGCACTACATATTATGCAACAAGTAATGAATGATTGCGTCAGAATATTTTTATTATTAAAGATAAATAATGACCTTAAAGTGACGGGTCTTGACGACGCCGGCACTATGGAGATCTCGATTAGGAAAGATATGGTGCTGGCGGTATATAGCGAGACGATTAGGGAGGACTCCGATACCATGGTGTGCTGACCTAAGAACAAACATACTTTTAAGACCCGAAGGACCTCTGGTAGGAGGAATGGATGGCAAATACTGTATAACTTGGGGCTCAACAGGCCCCATCATTCCTTAGATGGTTTTGTTGTTCTACGCAGAAAATAGATTTGCTGGATCAAAAGGAGTCATGGCACGCTGGCGTTCAGATTGACGCAGGTTACTGGTCTTAGCTGTATGGGTAAGTATATGCATGGAATAGCCAGGTAGCATAATGTGGAGGTGGTGCGTCCGTTGACACTGCGTGCCATATTCTGAGGGAATGTGCCGCGGAGATTCGAGCGCCATTGCTTAGTGGTAATTATCGGTGGAACTAGTGGTAATTGGTGGCGAGAAGTGCTGGAAGGACTCTCTCCACCGATGAAGGGGGGAATGTGATAACCGCCGTAAGCATGTGGGGAGCTAATCCGAAGAATCGGACCGCTGATTTTTAGTGATTATTCCGGCGTCATCCAAGTCCCACATAGGATCCCCCCCCCCCCCCCCCAAGTGGGGGAAATGTGTAAAAGCATTTTTAGCGAAAAATAAATTAATAAAATATAAATAACATGTGTTTTTACTTTATAAAATACACGTACGTCATATATATTTACCTACATAACTATGATATAAATATGTTTTTGAAATTTTGTAAATAATATGTACTTAAATATATCGGTATCGGTTATAAAGGTTTATCAAACATGTATTCAATTGTTTTAATTTTAATCTTTTATTTCATAATATAATACACTCGATGAATACATTTAAATACGACTGCCTGACTCGATTATATATTATAATATTCAGCAAATAAATATTAAATTATTGATTAATGCATCAATCCAACAATTATTTTATAATAACTAATATATTCTGATGTAAAGAATAATTTGAAAGATATACGATCATTAAAATATCAATAATAGTTCTTCCTAGTAAAATTATTCCTAGGTAAAACTTTATCTTTTTTTTATTTTGATCTTAAGACTGCAAGGTAAAATCTTAACATGCAGTTTAAATAACTGCAGATAAATAATTCGCATTGAGACATACAAATGATTGATAAATTCCAGCATAATACCAGCACCGCCAGGAAGGAAGTAACAGTACACTTCAAATAAATCAAACGCTTTCTGATTAGGAAGTATATCGCACATGTCGTGCGATATATCACTATGGGAAACCCTAAGTAGAAGGTTGTTCCGCGGTAAAGGTTATAACTACAAAGTTCTCTTATTGACAACTACAGATCTTATTTTAGTTAACAAAATGCAGAGCCCGAGTAGAGTCGCCCACAAAGCCGTTATTCTAGCGTGCTTCAGGTGGTTATTTTGTAATGTTTATTTATCGTACAAATAATAATTAATTCATTATAATTTTTTGGTGACAAAACTGGTGTTAAGTGCAATATATTTTTTAAAAAATATTTCTTGATTACTAAGTAATATTTTTCATGTAGGCATTGTGTGTTATCATTAAAGTGACAATGTACATCGAGTATGGGTTTAATATATTACATAGCATAAATACAAATATAATTAATCGCGTTTATCTTAGAAGCCTCCATTGTGCTAGTTATTAATCTTGTTAATGTTAATTTTACCACGTCAACTTGTTTGTGGATATATTTTAATCCGTGACACATTTATACGATAAGGAGTGTTTATATCATTTGATATTATATAATTATTAAATAATTCGTTTGATTTTCTAACACGTCGGTATATTGTTTGTTTTTTTTGCTTTTCAAGTATTTTGCGCTGGTTTAATATAAAATATATATTCATATAAATTTGTCTGGCGACATAAATAATGTAAACATTTTTTGTAACAAATACCTACTAAGGTAAAAATTTATTTGCATATTCGATAGCGGTAAATGTTAGAGCTTCAAAGTTCTAGTTAGTTCTAGGTTGTGAGTTTAATATTCATTCTTTAGAATATATAATCTAAATACATGTACTGTGCTATACAGGATCCTATTATTATTTTTTCTATAATAAGGATTTTTTTTTTGTTACAGCCTTTTGTGTTTAACAAAAGGAGTGAACACGTTTGTAAACGGTAATGGGCTGAGCAACTACACGTTTCCAGACGATTTTATGTTTGGAGTCGCGACGGCTGCATATCAAATAGAAGGTGCTTGGAACGAAGATGGTGAGTTCTTAAACGTTTTATAATCACGATTTATGCTACAGTTTTGTGAAACAGAAGGTTCAATAATATTTGGCTGTTCGGTTATTGTTTGTTACCGTTATAATCGTAACAGTTGTTAAAATTTCCTAAGAATAGTTAAATTATTTTGACTTACGATAAACGGGTCGAAAGTTATTTACATTATCATACTAAAAAATTGTAAATAATCTCCAGAGAACTGATAAAACCGACTTAAAATAACAATGGATCTGACATATGAATGCAATACAACAAACTATGCCGGATCTTAGTATGCTTTATTTCTCCACCGAGCACAAGATCTATATAAACACAAATTTAACATATGAAAAATCTGTAGTGCTTCCCCCAATTCAAACCCGCAATATCCTTCTAGGTTTCACGTGTACTAACAACTGGACTATCTGGCTAATAAATATTGTAACGTAATGAAATTCCAATTGCTATTGGTTAATTCAAACGTTTAGTACCGGCCTCCCTTTGCAGGTTACAGGACTTGTACCAGCGAATAACAAGGCCATTTAAGTTCAAATACTTGTTCAATTATACAGCATTTCACAAAACGACTTGACTAATTGTTACATCACTAACTCCTAAAATAAAATGATTATTTCATATGATTTAAAAATATTAAAATAATAATAAGTAAAAGTATTTTATATTTTTTGTGGCTTACAAATTGAGATATATCTTTGAAAACCGGATCATACGAAACCTTTCCGCTTACAAAGGTCATAATTTATTCAAAAGTTATTTTATATCTTGTAACATTAACTTTTTCGGAACGTATTTTTATTTGATTGTCTAACATCAAAACTCAAAAACACAAAAAAGGTTTAAAAAATAAATGGATTATAATTATAATAACATTGTTGAATACCTTAAGATGTAATAAGGAAAATATAAAAACTATGTATAATGTGCAGTATTTTCATTAAAAATTCAATTCGCAATCATGTAAGAATAATAAGTCTGTTAACCGAAATATAAAATTCTAGTTTAAAAAACATAATATTGTATGATACTGCTGTATTCATTTCTAGCGATATGAGTAATGCAAGGTCGTGGGTTGCGTTTTTATTCAGCAATAATATAAATAAATATAATAATTTTCTAAATAATACTAAGTTTTTTCACGGAATGTCGGAATTTTTTTTCTAGACACACCTAAAGATACTTCACATTTACAAAATTTATAAACAACATAAGGATTTTATAATGTTATTCATTAAATCAACAAACTAAACTAACAAATAAATCTAACCTCATTTCATACGTGAAATAGTAAATAATCTTTACGATATGTATCAAAAGGTGTGAAAAAACAGGAAAATATATTCCTAGATTGAAAGGATTTATGCTTTCTTGGATAAGAAACGACACTCTAAGCAAAAATAACGATAACAAGTATTGTTTTTTCTCTTTATGTCAAACAGGATATGCTTACATTCAAATAAAAAAAACCCCTATAAAAATATTTAGTCTCACAAATTGTAAAGGAAAATATTTAATATGAATATTAATGGATTAATTAGTGGTCGCTTAGTAATTTTTCTTAGTAAAATAATTGTATTTCTTCCATCGCATGCTAATATTTAAATGTAAATATATAACAAGTTATGTATATAATATAATTACAGATTTTGAGTTCGTAATTTTAAGTGATAATTTTATTAATAATTTAATTAAAAATATTTGAATTTGTTCCTCGTAACAACGAGTTTTAACTAAATGTCGAAAACTATTAGTAGTGCCAAGCTTAAACTTTGCATATTAAGATCCTCTGAGTTGTCCAACTTTGAGGTCATTTAAACTTAACTAGCCGCAGTGAAATTAAAATTGAACGTTTTAGACTTCTATTTTATGTGCATATTAATATAATGAACAGGTACAAATTGTGTTTTTGTTTACTTCAATATATGTTCAGTTGCAATTATAAGCAAAAGCATTCTATTCTTACTAGCCAGTCTATTTATTTTTCGCTATTATCTTAGTTCTTACGATAAAGTATTGTATGTGAATCTGTCTATAGTATATAGAATATATCTGATTGTAATTTCGATTTTGTATGATTGTACTTGTCGCCTAGAGGAGACCTCTTATTGAAATAAGAATGACTTTTTCCCCTCTGGGATAAGCATGTATTTTACGCTCAGATCACTTCAATATTTTTTTTTTCTTTTTGAATTATATTATATACGTATTTTTATCTGGTAAATAAATTAATGTAGAAATTTTTTCAATAAATTTTATTGCGATGTATATAATCATTTTAAAAAAATTTTTTTTAGGCAAAGGAGAAAGTATGTGGGATACCTACTTACACAAGCATCCACATTACACGGCAGACCAATCCAATGGAGACGTGGCCGCTGATTCTTATCATAAATACAAACAAGATATAATAATGGTACAAAGTCTTGGCGTCAAATATTACAGAGTATCATTGTCATGGCCAAGGTAATCATTTTTCAATTATCAATAATACCAATTACGTCATCACACTTGATATGTATATTAGCTCAGAATTAATAACTCAATATGTAATAATACTAAAGATCCGCAATTGTTTCAATATATTCGTCACAGCTTGTATATACAATACGATAAATATACTTAACAAATTTCAATGTCATAGATTTTAATAACCTTGCGTATTATTCACGTTTTCGAATACCACTTTTAGTTTCATCTAAATATAACAATCAAACTTTTGCAAAAAAATAATATCCACCCCAGTCTAAAACCAGGTCGCTCCGACATTATTTGTACCATTGAATACAATGGTTTCCACTTTTAATGTACACAATAGTGAGTAAAAGACTTTTCTATTTACAGTACAGGACTTCTTGAATTTGTAAATGTAACTTGCGTTTCCGGGTACTCAGCCCGCATAGTAATATCTTCAAATATCCTCTTTCCGATTTTGAGTATTCATCACAGTATTTGCTTGGAAATGAAATTGAGATTTGAACATGAATATTTAATTAGAAATAATCGTTTCATTCCTTTCACTGTGTCAAAATATTAAGTTACTTTTTAAATTACTTTTTCTAATCACGTCTTTTAACACCAATATTCTATATGATTTTAATAATCATTATTTATATAATCTTTTGTATTCTCGTACAAATACATGTATATGTGAAAAAATACAATGTGAAATATTATTATTGTAATTGTTATAGGAACACAAATGTTTGAACATTTAAGATCTTGTTTTTCCTGCATTCCGTAAAACCTGCTCTCGTATAAAATAGTCTTACAATTCAAAGTCAATTTTGTTATTATACTTTTGAACACATTAACATATTAATAAAAAAACAGACTTAATAATACATTTTGGTAACAGTGGGTAAACGTAACCCTAAAATTTTGAGATATTTTGTGAATCACATTCATTAATCAAGCATTCAACTGCCTTTACTACCTGTGTAGTAGCTAGGGAACTAATCAACCAGCAAAAGGATTCCCGAGTAGGGTTGGCGTCAGGCTGTCCCAAAAAGTCCGTCAAATATTTTCTATGTAGCTATTACACTGTTCTGGACAAGGTCAAGCGAATTACGATTATGTTATTATATATGGGAAATTTTATATGAAAAAAAAACAATTACTTCAAACTAAAATTCTTAATAAATTTAAGGTTAAATTTAAGGTATTGATATATAAACGTTATATTAAATACAGCTTATGTTCAATTGCGTAAATTCATATTGAATTAATTCCAAGATTTCTTGTAATTGGTAACAGTTGTCGTAATAATTTATTTGTCTTAATTCCAAACAGATTGTTGCCTCACGGAACAGACAACTATATAAATAAAGCGGGTGTCAAGTACTATCGCCAGCTATTCGAAGGGTTGTTGAAAGCAAAAATAACTCCTGTTGTCACACTTTTTCACTGGGATTTACCTACAACTCTGATGGATTTAGGCGGATGGACTAATCCGAAAATGGTGGATTATTTTGAAGACTATGCGAAAGTTGCCTTTATGTTGTTTGGAGATTTAGTCAAAATTTGGACAACTATGAACGAACTACATCAGCATTGCTTAAATGTAAGCATTTTACTTACAATATTTTATGAAAGTTATTACGGTAAATGTAGAAAAATATTTTGAATTTTTTGATGTTTTAATAATTAAAAAAAATCTAAGCACCATAAGAATCTTGATCTCGTTTTTTGATATTACGTTTTCCAGAGAATTTTCATTTCCCGAGATAAAAAAATCGTTTAGAAGCGAATATTACAGTTTTACTTCAAGACACGTATCCGCGTAAACTACAACGCTTATTATAACTACATAGATATCATCTAATTTTATTTCTAAATCGGATAATTAACGTACCTTATACTGAACCTTAAAACGAATTCCACCAACACATATTATTTTTGATGGGGCTCTCGGGAATAACCTGTCCATGTTCAAATCCAGCTATACAAAATCATGCCAATATAACGTTGCCTTATGTGTTATTTAATAGTACATCACACACCAGCTATTTACAATAATTATGACAGATCGATTTCTTATATAACTAAAGGCATGTTTAAAATGCATCGACGAAAAGTAAGGTAAAATAAATAGTAAAAACCAACTACGGGTGTAATTGGTTTTTACTATTTATTTTACCTTATAAATTGTGATGTGTATTTAACCAACTTGTTTTATTTAGCTTCAATAATGTCGATCTTTTTTTCAGGGCTACGGCAGCAACTATTTCGTTCCCGTATTAGAATCGCACGGAATTGGCGAATATTTATGTGCACATTACATGCTGTTGGGACACGCGCGAGCTTATCATTTGTATGATAAAGAGTTTCGACCGACACAAAAAGGTTTTCATTACGGACTTTTCTTTATATGTATTTTTAAACAAAGCCCATTTTACGTCATAATAATAAAATTTTACGTAATTAATAATTGAGTGTCGAAAAGAATTATTCAGCTGTTGTTATTTTTAACGCTTTACAAGGAAAATGTTCTACTAAATCAAATTGAATTCTATATTTTCTTACGATGTGCGCTAAAGGAAAATATTATTGAGTTTTCTTGGAAATTTAATAAAAACTGTATATATGTCACTATCGTGGAAATTCCACCTATTTATGGAGGTGACAGCTGGGGATTAAGATTTAATGGGTTATATGTATTATTAAAAAACCTATTCGTTCTTATTTATTACTTTATATCAAGATAACAGATAACAGCAAACTTATTAGGAAATTTTATAATTCGCAGGTAAAATAGGTATAACCTTAGATGCGTTTTGGGCGGAACCTAAGGACAGTAACAAAAAAGAGGACCAGGAGGCCGCTGAACGGTATCTGCAAATGCATGTCAGTATTTTTTTTAATTAAAACTTTTTATTTAAATACACGATTTTTAATATACTTTATTATTACAGTTAGGGTTATACGCCCATCCGATATATTCTACGGAGGGAGATTATCCGCCAATGATTCGTGAACGGATAGATAATATGAGTAAACACCAGGGTTACCCAAGATCGCGTTTGCCAAATTTCACTCCAGAAGAAGTAAGTATAATAATATACTTACCGTGAATGATAATACAATGCATTATGCTGTAAATTTTGTATAGTCATTATGATATGGACTATTAATATAGCAACAGAAAGTAAACGTCCCATTGCTGTGCAAAGTTTTGAAGTTGTACCACCGCGCTACTCCACTTTATGTCGATGGATAATTGCAGCTGTTAGATAGAAACCCTAATGCAGTAAAAATCATATTAATTGATTATATTATTTATTATTACTTAATATTTCATTGTTCTGACATTTGAAAGAACACACAGTATTAAGTAATCATTCCCTAAATATTATTTATATTTAGAATCATATCTGTTATTAGAATTAAGGGGCACAGCAATACTATAATTTAAAAATCAAAGAGAATGTATTTTATTTATAAAACGTTAATATTTTAGGTCGAGATGGTACGTGGTTCATCAGATTTCTTCGGTCTCAATCATTACACAACGTACATAATGTCCCCTTCAACAATGGAACCCACTTGGAAAATACCTTCAACAGATCATGACACGGGTGTGAAAATAGAGCAAAATCCAAATTGGCCCATTCCAGGAGCAGAGTGGTTATCGGTATGACTCTTATATATATAATTATAACTGAACTTAAGTTTTTTTTATATAACAATTTCGAATAAAAAACACCTCGAATTTTCCTAAGAAGTTTATTAAGATTTAGATCTTATTTCGCAGAAATGAAAAGTGGATTTAGTTGCCAAGTTGAAACAAAAACCTTTTCTAAAACAAACTAAATTGAATTCATGCATTAACACAAAATAAAATATAATATAAGATATCAATACTAAAAGTGTGTGTAGAATTTCAGCTCAACCTCTTGGGTAGACTTAGTTTAAAATTTTATAGTTAACCTACTCATTAAAAGGTGAACATGACAAAAAAAAAACTGATCCTAGGTTTTAATTAATGATTATGTCATTTCGAATATTTTTTTCTACTATTGACAAAATTTATAGACCAACCATTTTATTTTGTTACGATTTGTTTTATAACATTATTAATTATGAATATAAATATTATCCTTTATCTAATATTCAGCATCTTATAATATATTGTTAGTCTATAGTGAAGTATTAATACACCCATGAAATATACTTACCTTTGATTAAAATACACTAAAGCTTCCGCCTCATCAAAGAAAGTGGCATTCTTGGTAGAATCTATTTTAACAAAAAATGTTTTCATTACATGTTTTCGTTAACAAACGTGTGTACATCTGTGTCTATTCTATATAAACATTTCCATTTGACAAGGATCTTACAACTTTGTTCATCTCTAGAGGTACATGTTATGTCACTGTACAGTGGACAGTAATTTTCATATTGTGACAAAGTACTCTTTAATTACTCTTTTAGTACTCTTTACTATTAACAACCCACTTTTAAAGTTTTTTTTTTTTTTAATGATGTTTATTGGTCACCACGCCCATAGACATTGGCGCTGTTAGAAATATTGACCATCCCTTACGCCATTCATCCATTAATTTTAAGTTTAAGAAGCATGCGTGAAAATTTTTCATATCCTATCGACTATTGACGACCTCCGTGGTCGAGTTGTGTACACCGGTTTTCATGGGTACGCCACTCCGAGGTCCCGGGTTCGATTTCCGGCCGAGTCGATGTAGAAAAAGTTCATTAGTTTTCTATGTTGTCTTGGGTCTGGGTGTATGTGGTACCATCGTTACTTCTGATTTTCCATAACACAAGTGTTTTAGCTACTTACATTGGGATCAGAGTAATGTTGTGATATTTTTATTTATATATTTATCGCCATTTAAACCTACGTTAATGCTCTTTTTACCATAATCATCTACTCGAATAGATTAAAAAAAATTTAAAGACTGCCAAAATCGCAAAACAATCAATCCACTAACACCAAAACAAATATATACGATCACAAAGACAAAAAATTAACATTTACAGAAATTTTAAGAAATAAGTTTACGTCGTTATTTTCAGTGAAGGTTGTTACTTTATCGGATACCATTAAAATAGTTTCAATCAACGAACAAATAAATTTTGATAATGTCAGAAATAATTAAGACTGAGTATTGATACATTAAAATTTTAAATTAACCTTAAACAAATAGGACAAGGAATTTACACGAAAAAAAAAATTAAACAAGTTTATGTTTAATCTTGTTACGATTAAAAATACTTTATTAACTGACGTATTACATATATTAAAAAAAAATAACTAAATTGAAGGTAATTACTTCCTCCTTTTTTATGTACATTGTTTTATTATAATTCGGAAGTGATAAATTTAGTGAAATAACATAAAAATATACTGTAACATTAAGATAAAACTTATATATTTTGAGTGTATTTTCGTAAAGAACGCCTTGAAATTTACAATCTACTCATAAAATTGTTTATATTAACAAGAAAATAAACATATGTACATCACCTGTTGACTCTTGGAATATAGTTACATATTGGTTTCTTATAACTTTCTAGAAAACTCCATATTGTATAATACATATAGTTTTTGATTTAACAACCAGGGGCAAAGATTATCTATAAATATATTTATCAACATAAGAATTAATAACATTAAGTGCTTAAATATATACAAATATGATTTAAAAAATACAGTAACTAACTGTATAAATTTTGACCGCATGGAATGGTGGCAAGAATGATAGCAACATTTGCCCGTTAAATGGAATTCCGATCCTCTGGGCTAAAAAACGAACCAGCCCTCCTGTCACCAGTGGAGGCAATAAGACGAGGTGTTATATATTACAACAAAAATTCTAGAAGATTAATTTAACTGTTAAAAATGGAAAAAGTATATAACAAACATCATACTTATTTATTTAGTTTCGCCTTCATTTGGGTAAATTTTTTATTTGTCTGAGTTTTCCATAGAGTTACATTTGCTATTGTCAAAAGGTTTCAATGGAGAAATATTAATAGTGCATATTGCTAGTGCACAAGTGCACTTTTCGAAGCACGGAAATGTAAACATTAAAAACTTCCAAACTCATTTTTAACATTTGAACTAAATACTATTTACTTACCTTTATAAGTAAACGTTAGTTAAATAAGGAAGTAGATTTGTTCTTATAAGTCGATTTTTTTTTTTAATAAATATATGTTAGTATTTTTTTTTAAGGTTCAATTTAAATTTGTGTACTGATTCCATCACAGATGGGTAGAGATACCGAAAACACAAATATAAGATTGTCTTGTGTAATTAATTCGACGTATATCGCGTGGGCCAAACTTGTTTTTTTAGGGTTCCGTATTTTAATTTATTTGACTTAAAACAAATTATTGCGTCAATAAAGATACCGTTTTTACCTATGAAAAAAAGAATACTTAATATTATACAATAGTTCCATTGCGCAAGATATGCTCGCGCTTTCAATTTTTTAAACAGACGAGTACATACTTGTTTATTACTTGATTTTTTTAAAGTAAATGCCGTCAATTAAATGTCAGGTACATGCGTCTGTATTTTTTGCTCAATAGTAATTAAACTTTTAATTGTAAATACATTTTATGTTCATAATGTATTTTCAATGCTAAAATAATTGTATTCGTACAAATTTATCGTGACGCGGCCATCATATTTGGTGGTTACTTTAATTTAACGTTTAACCTTACAAATTATAGTTTAACTAATGCCTCTTTTTCCGATTTAAAAATAATGAAACTTAAACGAAAGTAAGTTATTAAATACTGATATCTTTAAAATTATGAAGGTTCTCGAATCTTCTACCAACTACGCTGTATTTCTCGAATCTTTTTTTTTTTCATATAACTGTTTGACTAACAATAATTTCAATCATGCACTCACTCACTAGCACATACTAACATTATCATGTAGATTGGCTCACGGCAGATAAAATATAACTTTAATCGGGTCAAATGGATGAACAATAAAAGTACATATTTCCAGAATATTCCCTAATAATTAAGTTTAAAGACTACCTAACAAGGTACTTTCGGTATAGTTAAACCCGTTGGTAGTAAATTCAAATGTGGCAGCTTCATATTATATGTATGAAATTATGGCTATTTATTAGGTCACGTATTAAGTTTCAAACCACAACTTAAAAGCATTTTGCAAAATTCAACATACATAACCAACATAGTAGATGAATTGTTATTAATTTTGTGTTCTTAGTAAAATTATGTAATGCGTGTGAGAACAACGATTCTCTATCATATAAGGAATTGTGAAACAGGCATGATAAAAGTGCCACTAAGATTTTTTAATGTAATAATATATCTTATATCAATAAAACAATTGAATTCGTTTCCATTTTATCGTTAAATAACGATAATAACATGATTATTTTGTTCTAGGTCTATCCTCCAGGTTTTCGAAAACTCTTAAACTGGATCACGAAGAACTACGGAACGAAAATACCAATAATAGTAACTGAAAATGGTGTATCAGACTTCGGTGGTTTGACAGATTTTGTGCGGGTGTCGTATTATAATAAATATCTATATCAGCTTCTATTAGCAATGCATGAAGATGGGTGCAACGTTGCGGGCTATTTTGCATGGACACTAATGGACGACTTTGAATGGACAGATGGATACAAGTAAGTGGTTTTATTAATTAAATTTAACATACAATTTTGATATTACTAATTTATCCACTAAAATTTAAAACCAGTTACATAAATATTTTATATATGCTTTCAATACAATACTTGGTGATAGGGCTTTGTGTGAGCCCGTCTGAGAAGGTACCACCCACGCATCATATATCGAAACTGTATCCTATGTGCCATATATTCATTGAAAATTTCCACGGAATTTACAAGCTATTCACCTGATTGTGATAATTTAAAAGTTATAAAAATTAAAAAAATATATAAATCATTAGACGTACATTAACGTCTATAATTTTAATACCTTTTCAAAATAATTCAAAGGTTGTTTTTTTTTCAATGTAACAATAATATTCGATCGCGGAAACGAATTATTGGTATAAATTATGGTAATTAATAGATTAATTGACTTCTAATGTTTTTATGTATGTAACAATTACAATATTACCGTGACTCACGATCGATCATTGCTATTCATACATAATTGTTTGCATCCGGTTAAGTTTAATTTGATAGTAAATATTTTTTACAAATAAGAGTTTCTTTGGTTGAACACGCTAATCTGAGGAAGCATGGATAGCCCATTTATCAAGGAAGGTTTACTTAAGGTGATAGAACTTTGTGCAAATCTATCTGGGTAGGCACCACCGATTCATCAGATATTCTACCGCCAAGAAGCAATATTTGGTATTGTTGTGTTCTGATTTGACACAACATCTTAGTTCCCAAGGTTGATGGCGCATTGGCGGAGTAAGGAATGGTTAATATTTCTAACAGCGCTAATGTCTTGGTGCTGGTGACCATTTAATATGAGATGGCAAATTTGCAGGTTCGCCCACCATTTAAATAAAAAATATACCATCTCGTTACGACTAATAGGAACGTTTGTTTTGCAAAATACTCATTGATGATGATCAATTATCATTGAATATATCAAACGCAGGATTTTTTTAGAGCTTCCATGGCGGCCACTGCGTAAACGGTAAAAGTTTTGCAAAAATGATATAGGTATGACATAATTCTTTTTGAATTTGAATTCCGCAACAGCATATGTCTATCATTTAAAACCTTAAAGCCAACCGGCTCACTATAACATTTTTTGTGATAATCAAATATTCACATCAAATGAATTAATTTATTATTTTCGAATGTGTTTTAAAAACATCATATTAATCCCATAACCAAACATATATAAACACAAATTAAGCACATGAAAATTCAGTGCTGCCTGCCTGGGTTTGAACCCGAAATCATCGGTTAAGATGAACGCGTTCTAATCACTGGGCCATCTCGGCTCTCAACATATAGAATATCCTTAAAATTGCCCTTCACATCATTTGATTTCAATTAATATCTTACGAAATATTATAGTTTTAAAATAACTCCACAACAAAATTATCAAGTAGTACTAAATTATAGTTACCTACATAATAAGATTTTAAGTCCCAGTACTCTTACCTAACGTTGAAGTTTCAGTCTTACTGATAATAGCGTGATGCACCTAAAACGGCTCCTTAGTTTACTTAGACTACAAATCTTTTCACTTCTACGCGGACGGAAAGCGGGCGAAAGCTAGTAGTTTTATCAAACAACAAAATACTGACATATCGCTCATAAAATTTACCGGAGCACAGCAATGCAATTATAATTAAAGAGAGCACCACGCACAAAGCCCTGACATCAGTAAAATTTACTATTTACATTTCATATTTTTTATTTTCAGAGTCAAGTTTGGTCTCTTCCATGTGGATTTCGAAAGTCCAGAGAAGACCAGAACGCCGAAGTTATCAGCTCTAAATTATCGTGAAATTGTTCGCACACGACGAGTTAATTTCAACTTCATTAAAATACCATCATATAAATACAATGATTTATAAGATTATTATCAGTACATAGATTAAAGAAATAAATCTCGAATTATAGATTTGGAACAGAGACTCTTCCTTCTATTTCGCTGCAGACTGGCGAAAAAAGTCTTCGATTTTTTCGGAGACATAATCTAGCTTTCCTCACGATGATTTCCTTATTGAAAAGGGGAAAAGTTGAATTGTAAGCTCAAATTATTGATAAGTAAGTTATTGAACTCGCGACTTACGGTCAGAATCCTCGAATACTAACGACTGAGATTATTTGAAATCTATGTAGATTAATTAAATGTGTAAATAATTTATTTTTTATTAATAAGCGTGTGATAAAATAAAAACTGTTTGATGTTATATACTCTTTTATTTAAAAGCATTTTTTTTTTTCCACAGAATATAAGTAACTTTATATTAACACTAGCTAATTGATACGTTTAAAAATATAAATATATTTCATAAAAATTGCAATTATAATCCTCTCTAACTGTTTTGTTATAATAATATTGAATCTATTATACCAAGTAACGGATTTCTAAATAGACTAACCTAGCAGTAGCCCACGGCTGTAAAATTTTGAAGGTGATATTTGTTTCCGTGTCGTGTTCTCTGAATTTTAATTAGTTTAATACAAATATGTCGTTTCAAATGATCTTTATAATAGACAGCAAATTTGTTCTGTCACTAGACATATTTGCTAATATGCAATATGCTCTGAAAATATGATACATAATATATACCTACATAGATAACAAAAATAGACAAGCAGAAATTGTTAATCCTACCAACATAGTAGAACATAGCAGGATTAATAGTAGGATTACATAACCCTACTACTGGCTATTGGGCTTCCTTTCAATATGGAGAGAAATTTTTGAACTTATTCCACCAAAGTGATTCCATGTGGCTGATTTTCATTGCACATATAGGTTTCCTCGAAATGTTTCAAAACCGAATATCGAACAAGCTTCAATAAACTATACAAAAAAATGAGAACTATAAATATCTTAAATGGATTTATATATGTATAATATAAATTTTAGATTTTTTTCTGAAATAATGATCATCATTATTATGATGTTTAATTTCACAAGTTAATTATTTACTTCTTCTGCAATTTGTATTGCATTTCTAATCTTACTACTACTACTCTACTTACTACTATGTCATTTTAATTTTTTTTTCAATTTTTTCTTTAATCTTTCATTGTCAATCAATGTATAGAATCAACTGTCAACGTTTTAATTATAATAAAAATTCAATTATTATATTATATTTAATCTATAATTCAACATTTTAGTCCGTATTTTTTTTACATCGTCTATTCTAAGTCAAACGAAGTATACTCGGTAAAATTATATTATATTTATTGTAATTCACATGTCCTATAATCACAATATTAATTCAAGATCAAGTCGAGTTTCGTGTTTGTTAATACATAAGTGCCTGCCTGACCATTGATACAGTGCTGTCGAAAGGTCGGACACAATAATAAAAATAATCATATTAGTTAAGTCGATAATTATAAGTATAATGTTTTATTAATTGAGATCCCGATAAACAAATAAAACATATGGTTTCAAAAAATTGTGACGATGATGTCAGGCTTGATCCTGACATCATCGTCAAGATACCTTTAAAGAAATTTCGTTCAAGGTTTCGACGCAGAATAACAGAAAATTGAATAAAATATTATTAATAACAAAACTTGAAAAATGCATATTCTCATATGAATTGTTGAGAATAACATTATTTAATAATAATAATAATAACCAAATTGTTCAGAACATATATTACAGTGTTCAAAGATTTTCATAACCATAGTACTTCACTATCATAGTCCTGTGGAACAGCAATTTCACAAACGGGAGAGTATGCCTGCAGAACAAAAGCTGTATGTCCTCTCCGAGACACGAAAGTTTAAGTTTTGTCAACGTCTTAAATACTGTCAGAAAAACCCATTACCTTTTTTTAATCTATACTGGACTTGAACTCAAGATCTTTGTTTAATAAGTTAGCTACTGAAACAACGCAGCACGAGGCTAACTATATTAACACAGTAAAAGGAAATCGCTTTTTAGTAACGCTTTCGTGAATCTGCTTGCGAGACTATAACACATATATCAAAACTTTGTATTGTTTCCGGAACCAAACAGAGGAAATCCTACTAGATTGAATTACAACCGTATAATACTATTTTGTTGCCATGTTAGAAAACACATAACTCGATCAAAACCATTTCTTTGATTTAATAACACACTATTCTCTGTTATAAAATATAAATAAAATATTTCATAACTAAACGCGTGCAACGCTTCCGACGGATCATTCTGAAATGTTGCTAAATATATAAATTATGAACTCAAATCTTACCCTCAATATACCCGAAGAAATTTTAGAACTTTACTTTAGAAATCCATATTTAATTCAATTGAACCGAATCGTGGAATACGATTAATTTCCGAATCGTGTATAAATATTTCCATACTCAGGTAAATGCCGTTACTCTTTCGACTAAAAAATATCTTTAGGCATTGTTTAAACCGAAGGTTACGGCCGTTGTTTTAAACTTACTGGTTTTATGACTTTTGAAAGGACTTACCCAACATTTACGTTATATAAGTATAAAATACTGACAAAAGCAGAAACAAACTTCTATATATGATTGTATGTATGAATATGTATGTATAAATGCTTGTACAGGCAAATATAAGTTCTCAGCTCATGTAAGCCACTAGCTTGTAGTACCGCTGGTCCCGAGGTCGCAGATATCAATCCGGGTTTCATACGGCCCCATAAAAGTGATCGAGTTTTTCTGACGAGATAATCTAAATAGGAGCTCGGAGTATCGTAAACAATAATACACTCCCTTATCTAGGGAAGCACATAAAGCCATTGGACCTGCGCCTAATTATATCCAGTCATGTCATGATGTCAGGTTGATGTCTCCTAAGATTATGAGACTGAAGAATAAAGAGAACACCTGTATTTGTCTACACGCCTATTATATATTTTAATAATAAGAGCAATTGTCTTGTATTTGTGATCACCGTGGCACAAATTCGATCAGGGTGACTGTTAGTTACACATTAGTAAAATGAAATATATTTATATCGCTCAAAATCATTATAATAATTAAATAATTAATTATTATTATAATATCAAGATTATCTAATTAACACTGGTGTCGACTAACCTCAGGTAATGTTTGAATGTAATTATTATTAACAGCTATTCTGGTTTCACTTACGAAACTAGATCAAGTAGGTAACGATTATAATTCGAAAACTTACGTTCGATTTAGTATCTAAATGTACTAGTGTATATTATATAGTTTCCTGTTTACATCTCAAAACTGTATTGTTATTTGTACTTCGAATAAAATAACTTGTTTTAAAATATGTTACTAGAATTTGTTTAGATTAAAGGCGGAAACAAGTGTTATATGGAAGTTTTACTCTCTATCACGATAATCAATCGGAAGCTGTCAATTAAAAATTGTTGAACGTAACTCAATCTAAGTTAACCTTATACTGCCTTATGAACACCGATTGATTGATACGTGATGTTTTTTAATACTAAGATATGTCAATAATAAACCAGGAATTATTAGTACGCTGCTTGATAATAATCGTCATTATTGTTAAATGGATGAATGCCTTTGACTGGTTGACCTTCGAAGCCGGTGCAAAAATAGTTGATCGCTTAACAGAATTAAGTTCAATATTAACCTTTAAAATATCAACAACAATCTTATTCGATAATTGTGATATAGAAATTTTATTTTAATCAAAATAATTAAATTTAACAACCTTTTACTTATTTCTCGAACATTTTAAGTTTTGGCTTTTAATACAGATATACTTGTGAATACAATAAAACACATCAAATACATTTTACTTTATAAGATTAATAATAAATCTATTCCGTAATAACCATTCCATCAATAAAACTGGCCGAGTTTTTCTATTTTCGCCGTATTTTTTTCGATATCCGAACATTTCGTTCAATGTCCAATCTGGATGAATTGAACTTTTTTTTATGTCATCCATGTTTCAGTTTGATGGAACTTTATAATGGTAATTTGTGAAAGAATAACCAATCATGTACCGTTAAAACAATTGAAAGAGTAGCTCATTGTTTATTTATTTATTTATTGGAGAACTTAAGCAAAGATCGTGCATTCGATAGCACGAGGATCAATGAGCTATCACATTCTTTTATTTTATTATTATACCACAATTATAAAAAAAAATAAAGACTCTTTGAACATCCACTTTTCAGATCTGATTTGGGATCAGTATTAGTCAAATTCCTCATTTCTGAAATTCGTGAGACTCACTTGGCAGCTATCATGACGTTTACAAAAAAGTTTTTGCGTTAGTCATCTTGGGTTTGCTGGTGAAAAAATATGTCATAAACAGACCTGATCTGTATCTGATGATTCTCATCTATATCATATCAAAATAAAAGAATAAGATATTTGAAATGTAAGTTTTACTGAGAGTAAAAAGTAGAAACTCAGTAGTTACTCTATGTCATCAATCATCTACAATACGAAAAAATCAAATGAAATGAAATATATAATGTCCTAAACAGCATATTAACAAATACTAATCTCAAGCTTTTTAAAAAATTCAATAAATTTATCTAACAATGAAAATAATTTTGTTAAATATAAAATAATGTATGTGATCTTATTATAGGATTGAAATACTTTGTCGCTGCATGTAGTGGTTTCCCGAAATTTAAATCAAAGTTATCGTTAAAATTATATAACATAGAACACCTTATTGAAATAAGCAACGATCCTTCTTTTTAACAGACAAATAGCCTTTATCCAGCTTTGGGATATAATCAGTTTATTTACAAATACAACTCAAATGAAAATAAATAAATATTGGACAACATCACATATATTACTCTGATCCCAATGTAAGTAGCTAAAGCATTTGTGGTATGGAAAATCAGAAGTAAAGACCGTACCACAAACACCTAGACCCAAGACAACATAGAAAACTAATGAACTTTTTCTATATCGACTCGGCCGGGAATCGAACCCGAGACCTCGAAGTGGCGTACCCATGAAAACACCAAAACCCAAACGGTGTACACTACTCGACCACGGAGGTCGTCACGGAGGGGTATTACTTTAAATATTTTCCGAAAGAATTCCTGAACGCTCTAAGATCAAAGTTTTAACTCCGTTGAAGGCAGAGCATAATAAATAATAAATGTGTCAGGTGTGTTTTGTAAGTTTCTTACCTTCTATTTTTATTATGACAAAGAGATGTACTTTTCTCCCATTAGCCGATTTAAAGATTTCTGTCATTTATTACACGATTGGAAAAAAAACTTTTTTCTTAAGAAGGCCATACGGAAGGTATTTTTAGTTTTATTTTAGTCATTTAAATTTGAAACGGGTTATTTTTGTTAAAATATTATTATTTATACTTAAATGTTAACAAGTGATATTTATTTAACTTGAAAAATATGTGCAATTTTGTATCTATTCAATTTTAACATGAAAAAATAAAATCATCAATAGTAAAAAGCGTTCGGGAAAACGGGCCATACCTAATGCCTAATGATAAGTGGTCACCAGTGCCTACTGACATTGGCACCGTAAGAAACATTAACCATTTCTTAAAACAACAACAATGTACCAACCTTGGGAACTAAGATGTTATGTCCCTTGTACCAGTCACCCTTCAAACCGGAACACAACACAATCCTGCTTATTGCTATTTGGCGGTATAATACATATGCCGGGATGATGATACCTACCTAAACAGCCTTGCACAAAGACGATACGAAATTCGGGGTCCATGAATTCTTCGTGCAATACATGTATTCATTACTACTTCTAATATCAGAAACAATATTCTAATTAAAAAGTATATTTTGCAGAACTACAATAGGAAGAAAGTAAAGCAAGTTGTTAACGATACACACAACGTTTCGGGGTTAACTCGGTTCATTTAAACGCTATAATGAGGTGATAATTACTATTTGTTTTTTCTTAACAGTTTTTTGTTACCCGAAAAGTATTAAAGTAGCAAAAGTATTTGAGAAAAACATAACTAATGAACTTCAACAACTAATAATTGTATCTCCTTATAGAAAGTAAGAAAAATTTATATTATTTCAGTAAAAAAAAAAAAACGTTCGCTTTTCTACATAAGATTTCTATGTAAGTATTTAATAAAAAAAAATATTTATGAATAGCTTTTTCTGTTGGTTTAGGAGAGAGTTGTAATGCTGTATGCTTCTGAAATGGACGCTGAACAAAGTCATTAAGTCGAAACAAAAAGATAGTTTGCATAATAAAGTAAAAGCGTTGAGACCTTTGTATATATAGTACGATCTCTTTGTTACAAGAAACACCTTAAAATGCAAATTAAAATTTACGGTATTCGACGATAAATCTTTCTTATACATACATAAAATATGTGACGAATCGCATTTCTTTCGTCAAACAAAATTTAAAGTATTGACGATATGTATATAACAAAGTAAGCTTTGTAAACTAGCTGTTGCCCGCGGCTTTGCTCGGGTGGAAGTTGATTATATTTACAGATTCACTTAAACCATACCATATTTTACCCCTTTAGAGGTAGAATATCCAGAAACGCTCAAATACATATCTTATATACGTTTTTAATCAATATCATAAAAATAAAGTTTCATATTTATAACTTATAAAATTACGGACTTTCATACAATCCCTATTCCACCCACTTAGGGGTAGAATTTCCTAAAT
Source organism: Vanessa atalanta (assembly GCF_905147765.1). NCBI lineage: Eukaryota > Metazoa > Arthropoda > Insecta > Lepidoptera > Nymphalidae > Vanessa > Vanessa atalanta. The sequence goes on from NC_061877.1 coordinate 6,600,121, forward strand.
TCTTTCCTTAGTGGGTGTCTACTGAATAAAACGATTATACTTACAAAATTTCATCGCCCTAACTTTAATAGTTTGCGTTCGGTGATGATGAATCATTCAGTCAGGACATGTTATTTTACAAGTGTATATAGATGATAGGTATTTGTAAAATAATTTACAGTAATTCTTAAGTTAAAGAATTTATATATATATATATATATATAGTTATAGTATTAATACTGCTCTGTAGAGATTTCTGTTTGACAAAGAAGAAGATTTAATAGAATCAAAATATTATCTGTGATTCAGAATTCACTGCCATGCCACTTAGTTTAATCCGATTACAAAGATGTGGGTAAGTATATATTTTCCTTCTAATATCTCAGACGTGAAATTCAATAGAGATCTTAGGAAGATTTGATATAGAAAAAAGTCGTGGTTTTTGACTGAAAGCCGCATTAGTGTTTTTGATATGAATTTATCTTTCACTGTTCTTTTTAGTAAGCATTTTTATTTTAAGTAGTCTGTATTGCAGAAACGTCAGTTGACCGTGTTTATTCTGAAGTATATTTTTCATAAACCGGAAAATTCACGTGATTTATGGTCGAACCTTTTCCTTTCCATATAGAGAAGTATTGAGAAAATATTCTTATGAAACCTTTTATGTGACCTCCTTCGATCCTAACACATTTCAGCTTTTGTTAAATGTATCTGCAATTGAAAATGCGAACATATCGTACACTATTCAAATATGGACTTAAAAAAGTGTACAATATTCTCTATAAATAATGGAAGTTCGACGAATACAACATTTATTAATCTGTTGTCATGTAGTTTACAGGGTTTGGTTAATAATTGTCATAAAAAAATATTTAGACTACAAATATACGCAAACATATGTATATATTTGTAAACTGATAATGTTATTTGCTAGTATTAATCGAGATAAGCTCCTGGAGTATTGAGTATAATAACTACAAATGGGTATATATATAAATATTTGGCAAACGGGTAGAAGGGTCACCTGAGGAAAGTGACTACCACCGCCAATGTACATCTGCACCACCAGAGGGCTAACAGGTGCGTTGCCGCCCTTTAAGAAAGATTTGCTCTTATTTTTGACCAACACTATTATTGTTAGTTGACTATGATCATTCGTCTTAAGTGTTAGTAAAATTTCATAAAAAATAAATAGTAATCGCAATATTTTTATTCCAGCTTTATAAATGTTTGATCTTAACATTATATTAAATCATACTATATGACCTTACAAAATAAATAAAGATAAATATAATTAAAATTATTTGCAGACACATAACTGAATTCATAATATACCTTAATATAATATAATATTTTGTATTGCATCTTATATTCCGTTTCCAAAATCAAAAATCAAAATTTAAAAAAAATTCAAAATATACTTTATTTTACTCAAGTTGGCTTTTACAAGCACTTTGGAATCATCATTTTACAAACTATATTAAGTGAAGCTACCGCCAGTTGAAACATTATCATAACATGAGCGAGGACCGGCGTCGACTTTACTATAAAGTATTTATTAAATTTTCTGAGAACTTAATTGTAATATCCATCATTTGTAAATAAAAATAAATAACAATTTTCGTAATTTGTATTAAATTATCTCTACCAAATGAAAACTCTATAGAAAACAAGTGTTATTTATAGATGAGAAGCCTTAGTAATCATAATTATACGTTTATATTATATATATAATCTATTAACATAATAGTAACGGTAAACGTAAAATATTACATCAATAGTACAAACAAATATTGCACATAGATTTTTTTTATAGACTTATCGACATAATTTGTTTTTCGATTCGTAATTGGTTCAATCCTGGGATTAAGCTTTCATTGTCAACGCCTGATTTTTATTTGTTGTACATTAAAATTTTCTTTTATTTTGGAAATAAAACTGTATATTAATTATTATTTTGTTAATACTGGGTCCGTTGATTCAAAAACATTTATGTTCGATATATAAGTCTTTCAAAGTCTATACGACAAAACAATAGGCATTCTTTTTTAGTTTAGATAAACGTGCGCATAAATCTTATAAATATACACTCTCATAAAAATTATTTCTATTATAAGTTATTCTTTCCAAAAAACACATGACAAGTAAATTAAGACACGTTTTTAAGATCTAATACTCGTATTGTCTACAAAAATCATTTTCAAATCTAGGCCAGCAAACACTTCAGGACCAACTTTAAAGTCTATAATTAAGCGAATATTATAGCTTTCAAACACTGACCGGAAAATTGGAAAAAATTATCATTTCAATTGGCCGATTCAATTACTTTAGAGTGTCATTTAGTGGTAATAGACATGGTTATTGAATTTTTTGATATTAAATGAGAAAGGAATTTGGTAGTAACGTCGTGTATACCGCTTAAACCATATTACTTATAAATATCAGAAATGAAGAATTAAGTAAGGATAAAAAATGCACGCATACTTCCCTTTTTATGAATAAATTGTATTTAAATTATTTGAATTTAAAAGCCTAGCTCGTTTGGTTTCTCAAATAATTGTCATATTTTTTAAATTTATATCCACGCTGTATCATAACCTAAATTTAAACACTACGGGTGACTATTAACATATTAATTTGACTCTTTTAACATTAATTCTTGTAACATTTTATTGGCTTTTATCTTCTGATGCTAGTACATTTTTTATATTTCAAACATTTTCATTGACCTACAATGTTGAGGTCTTTCGTAAAAGACTGTCATTGGTCTTGCCTAGACGGGATTTCTAGAATGATAGTAAAAATACATATTATTTATCGGTGGCATTTTCAAATATTTCCAAGTAAAGAAAATGCAATGAACATTATCTAGTACATACCATATGATACCTATATCTTATGTCATACCTAATATGAAACTCGTTCAAACCACTATATAAATATATATATATTAGGGTGTCCCTTATATGACCAAAAAAAATTTTTTTTTAATTTCGTAATGCATACCCTCTTTTTTTTTATAAATCCTAAAACATACTCAAATATGAAATTTCATCTTTTCAACATGATCGCAACCCGTGCCGACCAAGCTACAAAGTTTATTAAAAGTCATTTATTTACCTGATAGTTTTGTTTGCTATAAAACAACATAAATATATATCAAACTATATACAACAAATGAAGTGAATAAGAATTAAAATAAGATAAGATAAACATTATTCTTTAGTTAATAATTGAAAATGTAAATATATATTTATTTATTTATAGTACTTTATTAATTAATTTAATTCTAAAGCAGTGACAATCATAATAACAACATTAATTTACTAAATGAATATGCAATCAATCATCAATCAATCAAAAGCCAATCGTTGTCCACTGCTGAACATAGGCCTCTCCCAAGGTGCGCCAAAGCTCCCGGTCCTCCGCCTTCCGCATCCAGTCGGTCCCCGCCACCTTCATGAGGTCATCGGTCCACCTGGCTGGAGGGCGCCCTACGCTGCGTTTGCCGATTCGCGGTCTCCACTCTAGGACTCGTCTGCTCCAACGGCCATCGGTCCTACGACATACGTGACCAGCCCACTGCCACTTCAGCCTGCTAATTTTGCAAGCTATGTCGGTGACTCCGGTTCTTTTCCGGATAATCTCATTTCTGATCTTATCCTTCAAAGATACTCCGAGCATAGCTCGCTCCATAGCCCGCTGAGCGACTTTGAATTTGTGGACTAGTCCCGCAGTCAGTGTCCACGTTTCGGCACCGTATGTCATGGCAGGTAAGACGCATTGGTTGAAGACTTTCGTCTTCAAACTTTGCGGTATAGACGACGTGAGGACTTGACGAAGGTTGCCAAATGCTGCCCATCCCAAGCGAATTCTTCGATCGGCTTCCTTCTCGAAGTTGTTCCTACCGACTTGAATGACCTGTCCTAGGTAGGTATATTCACTGACAACTTCGAGAGGTTTCCCTTCGACGTATATCGGCCCCGGCACGACATGCCTATTGAACATGACCTTGGTCTTGTCCAAGTTCATACCGAGACCGACACGTCGGGAAGAATCGCTTAGGCTACGCAGCATTTCGGTTAGCTGTTCCAGCGACTCTGCTATGATGACGATATCGTCGGCAAATCGAAGGTGTGAGATGCACTCGCCGTTTACATTGACTCCATATCCAGTCCAATCCAGCGTCTTGAAGACGTCTTCCAACGCGTTGGTGAACAGTTTCGGGGATATTACATCCCCCTGTCTCACCCCTCTGCGCAGTTGGATCGCCTTCGTCTTACAGTCCTGGATGTGGACAGTCATTGTAGCGGCGTTGTACAGACACCTCAGTACCTCGATATATCTCCAATCGATATGACATCTCTGCAATGAGTCGAGCACTGCCCAGGTTTCGATGGAGTCAAAGGCTTTCTCGTAATCCACAAAAGCCATACACAGCGGCTGATTGTACTCTTCGGTCTTCTGCACAATCTGCCGAACAGTATGGATGTGGTCTACGGTGCTGTAGCCTGATCGAAAGCCGGCTTGCTCTGGGGGCTGGAACTCGTCAAGTCGTCTGGCGAGACGGTTCGTGACGACTCTTGAGAACAGCTTATACACGTGACTCAGGAGGGAGATTGGTCTGTAGTTCTTCAAGAGGGTTTTATCACCTTTTTTGAAGAACAGTACCACCTCACTCCCGCTCCACGTTTCCGGAGTCTTGCCATGTTGGATGACGGAATTAAAGAGGCTTGCTAGCTCTTTCAGGACCGGAGTCCCGCCTGCCTTAAGCAACTCTGTTGTGATTCCGTCATCTCCCGGAGCTTTGTTGTTTTTAAGCTGTTCTAGAGCCGCCCTAATCTCGCCTTGGTCAACGACCGGGAGCTCCTCGGAATAATGGCGCGTAAGAGGGGCGCGCTGGTCATCAATACTGATTCCCACAGGTTTATCCGATCTTGAAGAGAACAACTGCCCATAAAACCTCTCTACTTCTCCGACGATCTCAGGCCTTGAGGTAACGACCTTACCATTTTCAGTTTTAAGTTTCGTCAGACGCGGCCTCCCAAACTTGCGAGCGAACACTTTCGATCCCCGATTTTGCTCAATCGCAGCCTTGATGGCGCGGGTATTGGAGCATCGGAGATCGCGCCGCGTCAGCGTTTTTATTGTTCGGTTTAAGGCCTTATCTGACAAAAACGATGGTAGTTCTCGTCGTTTCCTCATGAGCTCGAGTGTCTCAGCAGAGAGTTTTGGTGCGCTGTCTCTTTTCTGTGGCGGAAAACACTTGCGGGATGTGTTTTGCAGTATTTTGACCAGCGTGTCGGTTTTCTCATCAATACTGCTTACGGTTTCCAACGCGGTGAATTGATTTTGAAGCTCCATTTGGAACTTTTCGGAGCCTTGAGCAGCCTGGAGCATGGTAGGTCGGAGAGTAGACCTCATCATTCGCGATCTTTCGGCTTTGAAGTCGATATCTAGAGTGCCTCTAACCAAGCGGTGATCACTACCGGTATTAAACCTGTTGATCACTGAGACATCTCTAAATATGTGCCTTTTATTCGAAATGATAAAGTCTATCTCGTTCCTTGTCACGTTATCGGGGCTTCGCCAGGTCCACTTCCTCTGGGGCTTCTTTTCAAAGAAAGAATTCATCAAAAAGAGCCCCTGCGCTTCGAGAAAGTTTACCAGCATTTGCCCCCTGTGATTCCTGCAGCTGCATGTGTCTAATTTCAACGAAATTCTGCCACATGTGTATTCCGCCAACCCGCATTGGAGCAGCGTGGTGGAATATGCTCCAAACCTTCTCCTCAAAGGGAGAGGAGGCCTTTATCCCAGCAGTGGGACATTTACGGACTGCTAATGCTAATGCTAAAATGAATATGCGGATTAAAAAAATATATGCAAGGAAAATATTAAAATATTACAGAACATATTACAAATAACATTTAATTGAAATTCAAACATTTCGAATTCTAAATAATTGAACTATTTACTGGGATAATTACTGTTAACTTTATGCGATATCATTAATATTTTATAAGCATTCAATATTAATAATATTAATATGGGATTCTCAAACAACGTAAATGTTGTTTCTTTAGAATTTTGTTATTAGTCTGAAAATAAATGATGAACTTCGACTTAAATCGTTTTTCATACATATTTCACACTCTAGTACTTAATTTAAAAGTTATGTAAATTAACATTTCCATCACGTAACGAGTTTGAAGCAAACCGGGGCGCCAATAAACTTAAGTTAAGTTCACTATTTGCTACATAAGAAATATAAATTAGGTTTATTTAATTAATAAGTAGAAGGAATTCTTATATGAAGACTTTCAATTATCTTCCTAATATAATTCCTTCGTTGAATTTTAATTTTAACATCATATATATAAGTATAAATCTTTTGCAACTGAGCTCCTCATAAACAATTGAACCTATTTCGATGATTATTCTTGCGTGTATTTGACTGGGGACCCATTGTCGAGAATGGTTTTGATTGGACCCGGTAGGTGGCGGTGCAATTGAGAAGCCAATTTAATCTTTCTTTTATTCGGTCGAAGTCGAAACTGGCAGCTAGTTTATTAATAATAATTTATAACAATAGGAACTCTTCTTAAAAAAGCCGCTATTAATGGAGTCTTAAACGTAACAATCTATCTATGAAAAGAATGTTTTTTTTTTTTTTTTAATTTAACCAATAACTGCGACTATATAATTACACGGTTTTTCTTATTTGGACAAAATATTGTAAATTCAATTGTCGGAATCACTTTGCTTATTTAATGTATATAAATAATACTTTAGCGATACCTAGCGACTAATTTGTCATTTTCCTTCCTTATCTCTTTTATATCTAACGATAAATAAAAAAATACTAAAGTAACGTAAAGTGCTTGTAGTATACGTAATGCGCTAATGTTACGACTATGACCAGTCGTTGTAATTTATTACCTTAATTCTTGTGTCTTAAAAAGCAATGCGTTATCATAGCTCTTGTTAGTCCTGCTTACAACTTGAACGAGTAAAGATTCGTATGATACTATAGTACTATTATTAGCAGTATGGCAATTATTTCACCAGTTGCTTCAAATGTTACATTTACGTATCTTTATAAAACTCCGAATATATGGAACATACTTAAAATAATTAGGAGTATTACAAATAATAGAATATATGTATGTGTATAATATGATATTTGCTTGCTGATAGAGAACAGAACAAGCCTGTCTTGGTAGATAGTACCCACTCATCACTCATGCTACAGCCAAACAGATACTTAGTGTTGTTGCATTCCGGTTGATGATGGATGGAGGATGATGACCACTTACAATCAGGTGGCACATTTGTCCATCCGCCAATATCCTTGAAATAAAAAAATTAAAATGTGACAACCTCCTCTTTTTATGTTGTTGGTTTGGTATTATCGTTTTCAATTTACGTATTATAATATTTTGGATGAAACTGCATTTTCCTTAAGTCATAGTAATAGTGCATGTTTGCAAAAAATTTAGCAGTCGTCATCGTTTTTTTTTTTTAAACAATATCCAATATCAAGAGGCTAAGGTCAAGTCTCACTTAAGCTTATGAATAGAATTTAGTTTCTCATAAAAAGATACCTTATCTGAATTATAATGAGATAAATATAAATATAGAATTTAGCATCTTTTTCCTTTTGTGTTTATTGTAATTTATACATTTATTATTAATTATCTATTTATTGTAAGTAATCCTCTCTGCATAAGACAGAGCATGTTTACAAGTCTTGTTAAATGTTGCAATAAATTAAATATATTGACAAGTTTAAAAATAATTAATATATCATCACTTATCTTCATAAGGATAAGCATTGCTCTGCTTTATTCTAATCTGTTGTAAATAAATAAAGAATTGATTTTATCTAAATATTTTTAATCTCGTATTATAAATGCGAAAGAAACTCTGTCTGTCTGTCTGTTACGTTTTCACGGCCACCACTGAAGCGAATTAGAAAAAAATGGATATGATAGAAAGCTAGAACTCCAAGGAAGGATATAGACTTTTGTTCCTAACATCTGACAACTAAGGCATAAAACGCAAGCGAATCCGCGGCCGAACAACTAGTTTCTAATGCTTAAAAGTTTTTCAAATAAAGTGGGAACTAAATAAAACCACAAACAAACATTGGTATAATATTAGCCAAGAACTTAAAGGGATGCAAATTAAAAGCAACGAATACAGCATGTCACCATATTACTATATAACAAAATATAACAAATAAAAGATTAAAAATGATTCCTACGCGAAATCTGCCGTATTAAAAATGGGTATTTTTCAAATGTAGTAAAAATAATCCATCGCTAAGCTTCTTTAACTTTTCTTTCTTTCAATTCAACTTAATAATGGTTTCAACTATATTAACTATTTCTAAATTAACAAAATCGCTAATCTTGATAATGATAAACATTCCTGTTCTTTAATATGCCTTAGGCTTATGGTTTGAACATTATGAAATATTATCTTAAAAGTTAATTTTTCTTGGTATTAGTTGAGACCTAGTGAAGGAGTTTACAGGAAGGAAAATGATAACATTTTTAAGTATGACATTAACTTTCTTGTACATCAGGAGTTTTTTATCATTTAAAATCATAGCATCTTAAGATTTTTCGATTTTAAATACAATAAAGTGAAATAAAAACAATACAAATAATTAAAACTATACAGGCATAAAAGACGAGTTATAGAAAAAACGCGCCGCCTAAAAATTGTTTTAATTTTAATAGGAAATTATTGAACATAAAAGTAAATATTACAATGACAATCATAATGAGATTTTACAACGAAACGTCTCACTGGCACACAGGCATCATTCCACTGAGAAAATTGCCATCGAAATACGTTACACATTGGAAATTGCGGCAATTTGTTAACGTTATATGTCCCGAGGGAGCTCTCAACTCACTCACACTTTTAAAAATTTATGGCACCATATTATTTTCATTGCGCCATGCAATTGATACCATCTTATGAGAAATGGGACACAATGTCCGAATTTGTCAGTAACGACGTTGCAGGCACTATATTCCACAACAAAAATAAATGGACGCAATCTTTTTAATGGACATATTTTTTTAATCTAGGTTAAGTTATGTTCGATAGTTAGAGTTGATTTTATTTTCGATCTGCCGTTGGACCGAAAATAGTTTATTTTCAAAGGTTATCACAAAAACCTATTTCTTTTGAAAGCTCTTAAGTTAAACCAACAAATCATACAGGGACCTGATATTTTTAAACCACTATATACACGAAATATAGTTATAATATTACTTTCTAAATCCTCTGTATAACAGGAAAGAACGAACTATGAGTTCATGTCTGGTTTAATTAATATGTCAAAAATACATACGTTGTAAGTTATAGGTGTGTATCCATTAATAGTGTAATTTAAAGCTCGCCTGTATAATATTCTTCCGATATCCGATATGCCTTTCGAGAGCGTGTTTATCTTGGATATTTCATTACTAATGAAGGGAGGTTTTCGTTTCAGAAGGGATACCTCAAATAATGCAATCGCAAAATTCAGCCAACCAACATAATAGCGGTTTGATTTCTTATTTAGCTGGATTAATAAGGTGGATAATTTGTTGCCAATTCAGTGCAATTCCAACTATGTGGAAGCTAATTTAAAAATATATTAAACAAAAAAAAACAATATTTAAAATATAATAAATATGAAATCTGAGTATAGAAATAAATCAATTCTTAGACCTAAGCCCTATAAGACCTTGACAACGTGCAAATCACTCGATATCACTGCGAACAACCTCCCTTACTCATTTACATAAACATCGCGCTCGGTGGAGCGACGAATTGAATCCACTCCACTTAAAGAAAAACGTACATAATATATAAACTTATTTTTTTCGAAGGCCTTGTCTTTCTTGTCTAGAATTCTATTACGCCATTGAAAAGAGGTTAACATTTAAATTTAGATAGACATAATGTATATAATATTAAATAACAAGGCGTCGTTGGTTGTCGGTGCCTTAAATAAAAATAAAAGCAAAACTCGATGAAGGATTATTGCAATATTTTTTAACAAAGTTAAAGATTTGATTTTATACGATAATGGTTCTATTACAATTATTTTAGGTTTTGATATTGGAACTAAGAACATTTAAATCTAAAATGTTAAATAAGAAATTATTCATAAAAAAATTATGATAGCAACAAAAAAATAGAAAGGAAGTATTTTTTTAATTTTAATTGGTATGCTAGGTATACATAAGTTAATACAAATATTCTTTCGATTTATAAAATATATTTTTAATTTTCTTCATTTTAATTTACAGCTCGTATTTATTTATATCTTTAGTTCTTAAAACCAAGATGTGCAATCGTAGAATCACATATTCAAAATCTGCTGACATTTTAGCACACCCCCTTACCCTGTATTCGTTTCATCAAAGACGTCCCTTTTGTAGGAGCTACAAATTGTGTAAGCTTCCATTGGAGTCATGCCAACTATTTATGAATACCATCTTCTTCGCATAACGAGCGAATTATTCCAAACGATATTGAAGTTTTCAGTGCAGTTTTAGTCCAATTAAAATGTTATTGTCAGTGACACCTCCGCGAAAAATTGGTCTTTAAAATATTTAAATAAAATTTACTTTTGATACTTGTGTGACTCGCACTAACCACTTCCTTAGTATTCGTTTGCATTGGGCAGTTTTGCATAGTTCTAGTCTAAAAACGCAACTTACAAATAGTTGGTAGTATATAAGTTATCATTTCACAATACACATAAAATATGTATAATATATCAAAAAGTACTAAAATGACTTATACTTCACCATCAAAAAATATTTTCTACACTTAAACTTCTATTTCTACTTAAAAACAAACGAAATCTACTTAAAATGCAAATTAAATGAATGTATAGTCAAATTCATGTTATTGACTTGAAATGCAGTAAGTAAATTACTGACTATACCCAAGGTGTCCATATAAAGTGAAGTCAAAGACGGTCGATCATAAATTGCTACAGTGCCCGGCCAGCAGGTCAAAGAAATTTGTTCTAACAAAGCTCTCGTGTGATACAATTAAGCGATGCTAATAACCAAACGAATTTCAAAGACAAAATATCATAGAATATTCTTCAAACGAAAATAAAATAAATAAACTTACAAATATTGTTTTCAGCTGAACAGTACTAGATAATCTTACACAAAGAAGAAAATAAATGTCTATGAAGGATGCCTTGTTAAAAAGCAAAAAAAGCACAACGGTTATATGATATATCTTTATCTAAGCAGCGGTAATAAATTTGTTTCTACGAACCGAAGTAAATAGTAAGCGATCCAATAGTGTACAGTCACTTTGAGACATCACCGATGTGGAAACTACTATAAAACGTTCAAAAGAATAAGTACACCTGTAAAGCAGAAAATCTATATACCTATAAACATATGTAATTATATATATAAGCGTAATACCGCTGACTCATCACAATATCTCTGAAACTACAGAGAGAAGAATTATATTTAATATTAAAGTTTCTAAACAAAAATAAATCTATACGTCGTCATTCTTGGAAATTCAACACCAAACGAGAGGAATTGAATGAAATCGTTATAAAGAAAATTTTGAAAAATGGGTCAATCTGCTTGAAATTTACTATTTGTGTTTCTTCGACGTATTGCATGAAGAGAATTTGTTATGCTGTGTTTATACATATAAACGAAAAGAAAACTGAAGGTACTTCAATTCTAATTGAACTTTTTATTTCAAATAACATTATCATCGAGGTGTAGAATTCGTGGTCCAAGATGCGACAAGCTAAGACGAAGATAATTCGTAGATTCTAAGTTCAAAATAAAACAGTCAAGTCAGTCACTCTCGCACTAACAAAAATATAATTATAATATGATAAACTAATTACAAAACAACAAAAACACAACAACAGGGGTAGAGGTATAATAAACTACATGCTGGCAATAAATTTTCAAAATATTTCGTAATACAACCACGAACAAAATAATACAGCAGCGCCACTACCGTCTCTATAAAAAATACAAAACCTCGTGACATATAATGCGAAGCGAACATAGTTCTGTCGTTGTGTATGTAGGTACATATATACTCGTACCGAGGATATTTGTATGCGTGACACGTAGCGTGGGCGCGGTGCAGCATTCAACATACAGTTTTTATTTCCTGGCCCATTGAAGCTACAAACAAATTCCACTCACTTGTACGAATAGGACATAAAAATGTGTTTCTTTAAAACGGTCGATAGAGTTAGGGTTAGAATAATAGTCAAAGCTAAAGTTCCATATACACATACGGAATAGCTTTGACTAAACTAAATTGACATTATACAATAAGATTTGTGATTGCCTTTTAATCGTATCCTTCTTGGCTTTAAACATATTTTATTATGCAGCCGTGTGGTCCCAGCATATCAAAGCTACCCAGTTGCGAGAGTGTCGCAAGAGCCTACCTGTTTCGAAAAATTTGGTACCAATATGTCGGCGGGAAACCAACGTATAAACAAAAGTATTTCCGTAAAGGATCGGGACAGAACCTAAACATATGAAATAGGGGCAAGTAAATGATATTGATGATAATGGAAAGGGTATATTCAATGAATAAGAAAGGTCACGAACAAACGTGATACGAATGGTATAAAGTAATACCATTACTATTAGTATATTTTCATAGGCTTTAGTTTTTTTTTTTTATAATAGAGGTAGACGGATGAGCAAATGGGCCACCTGATGGTAAATGGTCACCATCGCACACAGACAATGGCGCTGTAAGAAATATTAACCGTTTCCTTCGTCGCCAATAATAAATAAGATTCTATGTCCCTTGTGCCTGTAGTAACACTGGCTCACTCACCTTTCTAACGGGAACAAGACAATACTGAGTACAATTCGGCAGTAGAATATCTGATGACCCATACGGGCTTGCATAAAGGCCTACCACCAACATTACATACATTACATAAAAAGCCTGTAAATTTCCCACTGCTGGGCTAAGGCCTGCTCTCCCTTCGAGGAGAAGGTGTGGAGCATATTCCATCACGCTGCTCCAATGCGGGTTGATGGAATACATATGTGGCAGAATATCGTTGAAATTAGACACATGCAGGTTTCATCACGATGTTTTCCTTCACCGCCGAGCACGAGATGAACTTTAAACACAAATTAAGCACATGAATGTTCAGTGGTGCTTGCCTGGGTTTGAACCCGAAATCATCGATCAAGATGCACGTGTTTTAACCACTGGGCCATCTCGGCTACCACCAAGTAATACTTTGAATTATATGTAACATATTAGAAAAATATCTGATGACGGTTAAGTAGGTTTATATGCTTGTCTTTGTTGTGTTTCTTTTTCAAAAAACTATTATCATATTAAAAGTAAATACTTTAAAACCCTATATTTTGACCACTAGATATTTTTGACGTACATTGATCGAATTAACATATTTTACAATTACATCCATTATTGATAGTTTTTATTTAAATGCAAATTGTACATTTAAATCATACCGAAAATAAATCAAGTTAAATTAACAGACTAATATTTGTTGTGTACTTTAAAATTTATTGCTTCATTTACACAACTGATGCATTATTAAAATATGCAAATAAAAACAGCTTTTGGCAAACATTACTAAGTTTATATTATTTGATCTTGTCTGATTTGATCACGTATTCATACAAAATATTTGATCTTCGTCAAATATTTTTTGGACTAGAAAATTTACTTTACGTACATAAAATATGCAAATAATTTTGTGTGCATATTGAAATATCAAGTCATATCCTTACGAATTACTTTGTCAATATCGATTGTGGTTTTTGTGTATCATATTATATAACACCCGTTGTCGCCGACAGCATCGCACGCATTTGTTTTGGTTGTTAGTCTTAAGAATAGCCTGTCCTTCCTTGGACTTCAAGTTTACTTCATACCAAATTTAATCAAATTCTCTTAATTAATTTGCCCACGAAAGAGGAACAGACAGGGATACAAGCAGGGTTACTTTGGCTTCTCGCAGGTATATCAGGGGTCTATGTATATAATATTTATGGAGTAATACATACGTTTATTGGTTTACGCAGCGCACACATGTAAAACTCTCAGTTTTCGACATCTACAAAAGTCTTCGTTATATTTCAGTCAATTTATAAAAAAACCTTAACGAGTACACCTAAGTGTTTTTCATAAATCGCTCCGTCCGTTGGTGAAAACCGTATTAAAAGCAGTTCGGTATCTTATGAGTTACTCGCCTTCAGACAGACAGATAGAGGCGCCGAGGGGACTTTATAATAATTATAAAGTGATATTATTTTTCATCAAAAAAATGTATGAGACTGACTTCAAAAATTTACTTGAAAGACGCTTCTAATAAAAACAGCAATATCCAATTCCAATAAAATGGAAATATAACAATATTGAGATGTAAGCAACATTTTATATGTTGCTTACATCTCAAGATTGAGCCCAAGGCAAAAATAATCATCAAAATCTATTCATAAGCAAAAATGTTATGATGAATATACATATAATAAAATGTAACAGCCTGTATATCTACTTGTATTCATCTACAGCTGAGCTAAAACCTTCTTTTGGGAAGGAGTTTTAAAGCTTATTCCACTACGCTGCTCCAATGGAGATTGGTGGATAGACATGTTTTATTTTTCACGATGTTTTTCTTTACCACCGATCAAGAATTATGAAAACGAAAAACCCAGGCCGATTTCATTGAGTTTTCATGCGTCTAGCATGAACATTTTGTGAAACTCGCACACACATACATAATATATATATTCTGACAGAAAAAATTAAAACTTCATCATTATTTAAAAATGGTTAAATAAAGGAAAAGCTAAAATATAGACTGAAATTATGACATTTCTCTTATTTTACGTATACTAAATCTAAGCACTACAAAAAAATACCTAAATTAAAACTTCAAACATATGTAATAAATAAAAGAACGGCACATTCAAATTTCCTTCTAGCTTTATTTTAGCTTCGAGTCAAGTAACAAATGGTAACCGGCGTCCGTGTGAACCTTAGGCAGTTAACCCAATTAATACTGTGAAAGGGTTCACTGATGTGACATGATTATCAAAGGTGTGTAAACGAATTTATTCTCTACTATATGATACACGACTGGTGATTTCACGAATGAGTTCGTGAATATGGTGAATATTGGTATTTATGAGGTCCCAGTTTTTAAGCGTTTTACTGACATAGATTGTAATTTAACAAACATTTTATAAGTATACGGGTTTCATTATAAAAAAGAAACTTATCTACTTTTTTCAAATATTAATATTTTAAATTTTAGTTACAGTTTTTTATGCATTGTAATATAGAGGTAAAACATATATAATTGTTCTATAAAAAACAATTTATTATTAATGTTAGTTTTAATATTAAAGTTAGTTCAGTTATTTTGTTTAAAATAGGGAGTCAGACAGGAAAATTGATTGCCTGCTGGCAAGTGATCACCACCGCCATATCACTATTAAGAAATATTAACATCACAATCTTCAGTGCATCGTCAGTTTGCTACAACCCTTAGGAACTAAGACCTTATGTCCTTTATGCCTATAATTATTTATACAAGTAAGCTAAGCCGTCCAACTGGAATATAAAAATACGTAGTATTGCTGTTTGGCAGTAGAATATATGAGTGGGTGGTACCTACCCAGACGGCCCTATCACCATGTTTATACATTAGTGGTGTTCTATTGATAAATAAATAATAAAACTCTAAAACGTCTAAATTGTAAACGTCAAAAGTGTATGACTAACATACACACATGCGGCAAAAGTTTTTTGAAACCAACAAGAGATTTTCGTAAATTCATCTACTAAATGGCCGAGTTAAATGAGGCAAAATAAATGAAAATGTATTTTGAAGTTCGTTATTTAAATGGTTATGATTAATAAATATGTTTTAGATGGTTTTTGATATGCTGACGATAGGTAATCCCATAGGCGCACGGCTAGTTTAAACTTAATGTTTATATAGAAACTCCTAAACCTAAATATAGTTGAAACGAGTTCTACGTTAGTACTAATGGGTAGACAACAATATGAATCAGTCGGTTAATAAGCATTCAAGAAATTTCAGAATTGAATCATTAATTACGGAGATTACCACCTACTTCCAAACAAAAAAATATTACCTCTATATATATTAGTATAGATGTTAAGTGTTTCCATACATTTTTGTTATTTAATGCTCATATTATGTTATAAATATATCAAACTAATAATAGTTTAAGTATAAAAATACTTAATACATAAGATGCACCAAAAATATTATTTATAAAAAAATATAGTCCAATTTCTCACCAAGTCGAAACGAATAAAGCGAAATGCTATGAATATTTTAATTAAACAATGTAAGTCACCTGCAAACGTATAAAGCCTTTGTGCGAGCAGCAGTTGTTTCTCGGTCTATTGTGTTGCGGCAAACGTCACATCCACTTCCTGCATCCGGTAGCTGCGCTTCAGACTGTTCTCATAGTGGGCCACTATCTACCATGTCAACCGTTCTTTTAAATGCATCCACAGATAAATGGGTTGTCCTACACAATACTCCTTGGAGAATTCTAAGTCAATGATATATTTTTCTAGTTATATAAGATACTTGTATCTTATACGAAGATTTATTTATAAAACTTGCATAATATATACGAAAACATAGTTTATGTTCATTTTAATAAAGAAAATAGGATACTGAAGCTGATTGTTGATTACCGACACTATAAAATGTTCTTAGCTTTTGTAGGATTAGCAGCTATAGCAAATCGTACTCAAATTGTTAATAAATAATTGTTGACAAGAAAGTCAGGAATAATCCAATATAGTTTGTTAAACTAAATAAATGTAATATTTAAGTAGCGATTTCCTTTGCTCTTTTAATAGCACAATTCCACTCATGTAGTCCACCGACATCTAAAAGTATTGAAAGTAGATCAAAAATGTTCTTCATATGTAAATTATGTTCCATATGATGATTTGGCAAAAGTCTAATGAATAAGACTGTACACTTACAACATTCATATAGTTTGGTTTAGATTAAAAAGAAGATCTTTATACTTTAGTTATCTTAAACATATTCTTCTTTTCATTATATAAGTTCAGTTTTCAATAAAGTAAAGCTAATGGCGTCTTACTATAAATAAAACAAAATTAAAATGAGCCTTAAATAAAAATTGACCGAAATAGAAGCCTGTAGAAGAATTTAAAAACCAGGATGGCCCAGTTCCTAAAACTCATTAATCTAATCGAATTCTGGACAAGCAACACTAATTTACTTAATCTGAATTTATAATCTCGTGCTCAACTATGAACAATATCTAAACCTTCTTAATTGGAGAGAAGGCTTCTGCCTAACATCTGTGAGACATTAACAGACTTTTGCTAGATTCACTATAGGTATTATATAAACTATATATTACATTAACAGAATTTTTCTATATTTAACTTGCCCAGTTTGTGCTTTGGGTCAAATTTATAAATTGAAATTTTACCCCCTTCTTTTTGACCGCTTCATAGATTTTATTTTGTCTTGGCTTATTTGTGCCAAGAAGGCACAGATTATTTCGCCAATGTCACGTGCGATAGGGAAGACACGGTGGAGATTGAACGGTACGGTCGAGATTAATAATTATTAAGACAACATATAAGAACAAACACAAAAATATTTACAACTGAATTTTATTGCGCTTAATATATTTACATAAAAATTTACAAAGTGGACTGAACATAAACATTAACAAACATTCAACATTAAGATATAATATTTGCTACAAACCTCAAGGTGTTACGACATACATTCGATGTCATTGTAAATCCAAGATTACCGCCGCCACAAAATGGCGGCATACATTGTTATGAAATGGGCAAGAAAAATTACAATTCTAAGACAGCCCCTAGTAAAAACTGGCAGATTTAATATTTATTTCAGTCCTCTTAATATGAGTAATGGATATAAGATAAAATCGCTTTACAATTATTAGAATATCCGTCTTCCTGAATGTAGTTTGTATGTAAAACAATAACAAATAAATAATCAAATATGGTTTAATAAAAGTAATTATAAAACTGTTCTTAAATTAAGTTACAGTTGTGATTTTACTGAATTTGTTAAATAAACGTGCCAGCTAGATACAGCGTGAGTAAATTGGGATAGAAAAACTTATGAAAAAAGTAATTAAATTATAATATTATGATTTTATAATCAGTAAATTGAAAACCTAACCACCTTTTTGGTGAAAATTAAGTTGTCATGTTAGACTGAACAAAAAAATAAGGGCACTACTCCTAATTTCTAGTAATACTTGGAAGGCTCAAACAATTAATGGAACAAGCATGGAATCCCTGGATCAGCACCACGAGGAAACACCTAGTCAACCAATACACTTAGTCGTGAAACTGCTGCCGTCCACTCCTTAAGTCACAGCGTTAAACTGCCCGGCCTTTATAATACGCATAGTGGCAGCACTGTAAACCACTTTGTTATGTTTGTTTTTTATAGGAAGAGCTTGACCAGCTTACGTTGCAATGTCGAGTAGTCGTTGTAAATATTTTAGATTGTAACAAGTATGGTGTGCCGACTTGGACATACCAAATATTTTTTTAACCGTACATTATTATAATCTGTCTTTTCAATAAAATATTTTAACTAAAAAGTATTTTCACATGAAAATTCACTGGTGCCTGCCTGGGTTTGTACCCGAAATCATCGGTTAAGGTGCACGCGATCTAGCCAAATCAAAACTATAACCTACTTCCAGCTGACCTAGAAAGTTGAAATTTGGCATGCAGGTAGATAATTAGGCCAATACAAAGGAAAAAATCTGAAACTGGAATTTTTTATCATTTTATTATAATTTTTCATTTTATTGGGTCTATTAGGAACACTTATTTATATACTTAGTTCCTGTAATGTAATAATAACTATAAAAAAATATATATAAGAACCAGCAATCAAAACTTATGACAGCCGGTCTTAATGTAGATATTATGTTACAGGAGACCAATTAAACGATTTTGCAACACATCATTCGTGGAACAATAATACGCAGATATTTTAATATTAATAAACATTACATACAATAATAAAAAAAAAATCTATTAAAAAAAAGCCATTACTGATACATATAACTCACAACATAATATACATGATGAAGAAGCATGGAGTTAGTGTTTATCAATTTCCTAACAGAATATAAATTTAATTGTAATATAATAAGTAGGTACAATATAGTCCTAAGTATAATAAATAAGTAATAACAAAAGTCTAATAAAACACTTACCGCAGACTAAGAACGAATATAATTCTGAGATGCTGTATTAAGTAAACATAATCATCAAGAGCAAGCGGTTTTACAACCGTTGTTCTTATAGATATTTCATAAAGTTTTCTTATAAAAAAGCGTAATAACTTTGAATAGACTTTAAGCAAAAACATTTTTAACATGTTTATCAAAGGCACCACACTTAAAACCTTTTAAAATGCCCTAACCCTTATAAAGGATTGTTTATAATTCAATCTTGCTAGTTGGGAATGTAATTTTAATTCGTAGAAACAAGTAACTACAGAGTTTCATGCTGGATCTTCTCGATAGAATCTAAATTCTGAACCAGTGGTAACTTTACAATCAATTTCAATTAAATCCTATCCTGTGGCAGGACGATGCAAAAGTAATTCCAAATAGTCTTTGAATTTAAATTAGATTAAATTATGTTTTAACATATTCTTGTTTAAAATAAATCTCAAAAAAAGAAATTAAATATTTTGTTTCACTTAAAGTAAGAATATTTCGTGTAGTCCAAGATTCAGGGTTAAAAATTTGAATCATAAAACGTAGTAAAAACTTTCTGAGTGAAATGAAATATTAATGAATCATAACTCTTTAAACCCACAGCCTTTAGGGACAATGTCGTTACGGTTAAAAGGGTTATGTGGCCTTGTATTTACATAATAAAGAACTTATTTAAACTTATGTCAACTTTTGAAATACCTTAAAACATTTTGTTACATACCTCTACATTAAATGTAATGAATATTTAATTTTTTATAATATTTAATTATTTATTTTTTATATTTTTTTTCTATTTCATCTTCAATAATTCTATTTCTTTTAAAAATCTAAATAAATAAGTTTGTAACCAAAGTGTCAAGGATAGTATTTTTATGAAAATTGTTGAAGTATTTATTCAAAGGGAATACTTGTGCCTTATAATTGGCGTATATTTAATTAATTAAATATTATATATTAATTCCTTTATTTAAATATGTGTATAATTCGTATTAAATTTAGTTAGTAGTAATAGTAGTTTAGTCTTTGTAGTGATACTGGCCACGATCCCTAAACCTGTTTAAGTTTCAAGAACTTTCGTATTCATTCTTTTTAATTTTTCTGACATCACTATAGCATCGAAATCAAACTTCAAATTCGATATAATAAAAATATAGGTAAGTAAGTTACCGTGATAATTGAGTTTTTAATTCGAGATTGATTACTTTTTCAGTGATCGAATAGTTATATCTTTTAATTTCTACCGACCTTTAAAAATTGTAACTAAGATGTAATTTGTAATTTTCTTTTTTTTTGGCTTAAATGCCTTAGTTTACAATTCAAAAAGTCCAAGTCATTTATTTTATGGTTTACAGTGATTATTGACTCATCGGAATGATTCTCTAGAGTTGAAATCGTCAGTCATAATGTGTACTAGAAATTTAATGCAGCAATTAAGTGTGGACGGCTGCAGTTTCCTGGTTGAGTGTGTCCACATTCCTGCTGGTGCTCCTACAATAATCGCATGCCTCTTCTCTTAAATATCAGCATTATCCAAATATAACTGGAATTTTGGCGATGAACCCTCATTTATTTTTATTGTACAAACTTAGTTTACACCGGTCGGGCAAGCGGTATTCTAAATTATTAAATACAAATGCAATTTTTACCGTTACGTTTCGCCTAAATATTAATTTAAATAAAATAGTTTAAAAAACACGCTTTTAGCACGCTGTGTGACGTCATTCTAAATCCAATATATCGGACCATAAAGATGGCGGAATAGTTATTTTTAATCATCAGTGTCAAATGAAAAGGCTTGTTGAGTAACTCAAAAATAATGTGATGACATTCTACTTCCAATATGGCGTACTTTTGAAGCTTTTAAGTATTACGAAATTGATCGACAAATGACCTTGCAACGATGTGTTTAATGAGATGAAAGGACTCAGAAACCTAGCCAGCGACAACTAAAAAGTAAAAAGATATTCATTCGTGTAAATAAAATAGTAAGCGGTTTACCTGTGTAAATAAACTAGTACCTATTTAATTGAGTAACTTAATCTGCCAAGTTTTTTTTTTTTAATTTCAGTTTAATTAAATACTTAAAGATACTTACAAAAAACTAACGAAAAGCTATGATGATCATATAAATTGTGTTTAATGAGGTTATAAGTTGATAATTAAAATTTTAAAGGAAAAGTTTTTTTTTTAATAAAACAAGTGTTATTCATTTAATTTCTTCATATACTCTGAACTTGATTTATCTTACGAAAACACTAATAAAATAAAATGAGAATTGATTGCATGATGCTTACCGAAGAGATGTGATGACTAAATGGTTAAAACAAGCGACCAGATTGCGGGTTTAAAAATCGACAAACCCACTTAATTTCCAAATGCTTAATTTGTGCTTAGATAATTTCTCATCGAAACTTGTATTTCTCGGATTAAATTACTAAATACGCTACATATATCCAGTAACCCGTATCGGACAGCACCGTAAAATTAGCACTAAATAAATTCTTACTTAGAGAACTTAGCCCAGCAGTAGAGTATGTACAAGATTTTAATTGTATGTTAGAGACTAGCCCTAGCCTCCAATACGGTGCTATCATAGGATATCATAATGAATTATATCATTAATAATATCACATTATTATTATTATTACATATTATAAATATCTACAATTATTATTTTAATTAATTGATTAATAATTTGTACAACTTTAGTTAATATTATTTTATATGGAATAACATTTAATACTGGCATGTAACACTATTTCTTATTTTAAAAGTGATTGAGCTGTCATAAGGAAAACAATTGGATGATTGTGATCATTGTAAAAATATAGAGAGAGATTGAAACATCATTGTAAAACATAATTTTATTTTGCCATCCCGAACTACTATATATATAATAATATAATAACTTCGCCAATTTATCAGGTTCATGAATCAGTTACATACAGCTCCGGTTAATCATATTATGCATTTAATATAGATGTTGTATTCTCCTCATAACGCCAGTGCATTATTGATGGCAGCATACTGATTTATAGCATAATGGCGTCCCGTTAAAATGAAATATAGCGTCCATTTTTTAAATAAAACGATCGTTCTCATACCCTTGAAATATTTTATGTGCGCATCCATAAAAAAAGCTGTGACTCGAATCTAAATAATTAGTTCAAAGGTTTAAAGACAACTGTTATAAGCATCGTGGATAAACGAAAGTTACTATGAGAACATTTTTAATACAAATGTCAAAATCAATTAGTTACTTAAATTATTCACTGAATTAGATCTAAACTGAAGTAAATAACTTTAATTTCAGGTGAAGTAAAATTTAATTGATGGCATTTAATGGATGGTAGGGTTTTGTGCAGGCCCTCGCGCAAAGTACCACCCTCTCATAAGATATTCTACCGCAAAACAGTAATACACTAAATATTGTGTTCTGGTTTGAAGGGTGTGTGAGCCAGTGTAACTACAGGCACAAGGGATATATTTTATATCCTTATCCTTATCCTATTAATAAGTTTTTATATATATTTTATAGGCACATTGGCCATGTATGGAATGGTTAATGTGTCTTACAACGCCAACGTCTATGGGCGGTGGTGACCACTTACCATTAGGTGACCTATGTATCCACCCATTAATTTACATTAAAAAAAATAAGAACAGTCAGAACGATAACCACGAATGCAATTTAATTAAATTGTCATCACCTAGGTATTTTAAAAAATAACACAACGACTCCGTCCAATAAAGGTCATTGTATTTCTATATAATTCAATGTTTCAAACGTTTAGAATCAAATGTCCAAACTGCGTACTGCAGATAATTTATCGAACTGGCTTTTCATTTCCGGTTCCACGACACATGGAAATTGGTCGTCCATCCTGACGTACGAAATGAGAACTGACATTCTTTAACACAAAAAGCATATGAACTGAAAACAGACTGGTTCCATTCAGGCTAGAGCGACAGGAGATAGGTGTGCCACATAATTACGTCAGAAACATTGTAATAAACAATAATATCGTCTATGTTTTTTTTCTATATAGTTGACCAAGTATAGTGTTGATATTTTTATACCATTTAACAAGCGCACGTTAATATGCTGCGAAAAATTGTATTGAATATTGGTTTATATATCAAAATAAAAAAAGGTTCTAAATCAACTACGACATATTACAACTTTAAGGTGACAATCCACTCGTATTGAATAGCAGAACTTAAACTAGCTTAACTTATGTTGCACAGTGTTCGAAAGTATTTCGTTGAATTAAAATATTTATTTCACAAGCAATTAAAAATGTTAACAAAATTTGTTATTAAGAGAGATGGCAGGCTAAAAGTATGAATAAACTTTCATCATTAAGGGACTAAAGAGAGCTAAAATAGAGTATCACTCTGGAACTGTAGCCCGTCTGGGTCCGTCCTAATGAATCGTAATGGCGTCGAGTGCTCTCCCGCCAAATTCATGCTTTAGTGTTGCCGCGCTTATACACATTAGTCTATGTGTTTATTCGAATTGTACATTATATATTTTAAAGCTAATTTACATGTTTTTGACACAACAAAATCTGTTACACATTTAAATTTGTTAATTTTTTCATATAACATATTTATATAATTAACAAATTCAATGAAATTGTGAGTCATGTCTAGCCAATTTTAGATTAACATCACATTTATTTAAATTGGAAATAAAAAATTTTGAACGTTCTTTTTTATATTTCAAAGAACCACTTTATGTTTCAATTCAATCTTTAAAAAATATGTAGAGAATTTAAAACAAAACACGTTTTCAAACGAAGCGTATGATTTTCGTTCTTCGATCAATATATTATATGCACTCTAGAGATTCACCGTTTAAAATTCATGTCGACCTCAATGGCAGCTTTGCTTATCAAAAATTTGGTATTCGTACCTCGAAAGTAACTTTACCATTAGCTTCTGAATACAAAAGCATGAAAAATCTTTTGATATTTTTTACAAATATCGCCTTAAGAAATTGAGCAAGATTTCTAAAAATAATATGAAAATAAATATTTTAAAATCTTTTGATTCGAGACAACCATTTTTAATGAGATATCGCTTTGAAACTTCATACCAAAAACTCTTTAAATATTATAAATAAAAATATTTGGACAGTTACCTAAATTATTTACTTAAATTTATAATGAGCAGTAACAAAAAAAAATTACGAGTACAAAATATAACCCTTTTAAATATATAGTAGCCCGTTGGGCCCGTACTAAGTACATGTACTAAGTAAAATGCCACACAAATAATGATATTCGTGTAATTTGCATGAAAGCCCCACCACTTGCGAGTCCAGACACGAACAGCACATTGCACGAATATTTTAAATAAACCTTAATACTATTCTCATATTATGAAGGTAAGTTTTGTTTCAGACGAAAATCAAATTATTTGAGATAAAATCTATTCACAAATATAAAATTTAAAAAAAATGAATCAAAAGTATCGAGTAAATAATCGATTTATTTATCATGCAGCAATAACGTTCTTCAAAATAAATGGTATATTCATTTTAAACATTATCCGTCGATAACAATAATTGGAGTATCAATTCAAATTTACAATAGTACTTTGTGTGTATGGTTTGTTATGAACAACAACTGTAAATTATTTTATGATGATATTCGTTTTGTAACTCTTTTCTTTATTAAAATCTAAAGAGAGTCTAAATAATACGGTACCCGAAACAAAGTCAGGGCTTGCAGCTTGTTTCATATATATATAATATAGTCATAATATTTTTGACGACCTCCGTGTTCGAGTTGTGTGTATACCGGTTTTCATGGGTACGCCACTCCGAGGTCCCGGGTTCGATCCCGGCCGAGTCGATGTAGAAAAAGTTCATTACTTTTCTATGTTGTCTTGGGTCTAGGTGTATGTATCGTCGTTACTTCTGATTTTCCATAACACAAGGACTTTAGCTACTTACATTGGGATCAGAGTAATGTATGTGATGTTGTCCAATATTTATTATTTATTTATTATTTAATATTTCACGATAATGGAGTCCAATCTTACAAACTAGCCAACTGTGCAGGAGATATTTAAGTGTACAAATATGAGAACAACTAAGGTGCACTCTCTTTTTCTCAATCACGCAGAGTGCATGAATGAAGTCAAGCTCATTTTTTGCAATTGAATTTATAAATCATTTCATTTCATAAGTCGAAAATCCAACCCGACCGAAGTGAGATCGGACACGAAAGTGTAACACTGTCAACTTGTAAACTGCGTATCGCTAATGATTAATATTTTTCCAATCTTATAACCTAGTCACTAGACTAGCAGAGCGTAGCGACTACTATTAAATAGTTTTAATTTAATAAAGTTTCCATAAAAGTTATTAAGTAAAACTATTCAATGCTTTTTCTAATGCATGCACAGGAGCAACACGTAGAAAAGTAATAATTTTATGCCTCGAATTTGTTCAGAAAGATTGATTGCTGCTAATAATAAGAACCGTTTCGGTTTTTCGCCGACTCATCAAGTGCTCGTCAATTACAGGTCCTTTGTCCCCTGTTTTATGTCATATACCAATCAATTCATATATATGTATATCATATTTTTGGTGATTCATATACACCTTTGTTTGATTTGTCGATATGCATTAAATAGTCATACTGTAAATAATAATAATGAATTATTATTAAAAATATAACACGTGTTACACTGTTTGAAAGTTGTTTTTTACGATTAATAATATTAGGTGCGTTCGAAAGAGGCTGAGCTCCGTAAATTTAAACTTTGGCAATTTAACTTTTCGTGGTTTCTCGATGACTTCTTTCTGTTGAGTTAAAGTGGTGACTTAAGAATTTTTGATAATAATTTATTTTTGACGTAAAGATGAGCTATCAGAGCCATTTTCCAAAGTATTTTTGTATGGAGTTCTTACTACTTGCTAAATTTATATGAAAAATATAATTTAAATATAGATATTACATGGTCTTCAACTGAATGATTTTCAACTACTTTTTATATGAACCTCGGGACACAATCAATATTGCAATTCAATATATCTGGTTAAGCTCTTCTGAAAACCATGTTTACCTGTTCGAAGGGGGCCCGGTGTCATTTTTTTCTTAAGACATGTGGGTAGTTCTTGTACAATGAGTGGTTTTAATTAACTTCAAGACAATCTTGGTTCACTTTTAGCAGGTTGATAATAATGAGACAGTTCCATGCGTCTGTGGCACACCGGAGTCAGGGAACGGATGTGTACAGTACTCAACCGACCGATAACACTACGACTCTGTCCAAGCACACCACCCGACAGCACGTGATGCGTAACGTAGTAGCCGTAACGTGGATGCGACATGTACACATCGATGAATCGATAATAGAGCAGCGTGATAATATTAGGCTTAGGTGATAATTTAGGCTCGTGCTAAACAAGAGGAGACTTTCAACTATCACATATTATTTATCTACATTGCTTATATTTGTCATAAATCACGTCACGTTTAATGTACAATTTTTCCATATTATGAATTAATAAAATAATAATAATTTGTCTTTAATATTAGACACTCATGTCGTCGGGTACGGCAAAAATGCCATGAAATAGATAGAGTGGAAACTGGAGTTAGACAAGATCTCCCCAAGAGTTGTGGTATAGGCGATGTTCAGCTGAGAATCGGCGCTGTGAGGTTTCTTTTTGTATGAACGCCGTGGTATACCAAGATATAGACAAAGCAGAATCAGCAAAACGTTGATCCGCTAATAATATTCTGATCTACTTCTTCATTTTAGACAGCTCACCTGTCATATAGGATATCTATATATTTTTTTTTTAAATCTTATCAACAGTCTGTCAACAATTGTTCTCATTAAAATTTCATGAATATGATTTCGTTTTTCGTACACTCTTAGAAAAAAAAAAACTTTGAATTCACATTTACGCTTTATTAGAGCTACGAACACTTCCGTGTATGAACTCCAGAACACACGTTCGGATATAACGATTTTATTTCCAATATCAATGTAAAATGAAGTTGAATCCTGCTTTTGAATACACTTATTCAAAAGTAGAATGTTATTACGTACATATTGGTTTTTATATAGTAGTTTGCGTAGTATCTAACAAATGTTTGATAAATATTATTTATTTATAATTTTGCTTAAATTTGTACATATTTATCTGTAGTTCCGTAACTAAACATAGAATGTGTTTTATTTTTAAGCGAATGGTTACGACGAAAGCTGGTTTTAAATTGCTCAAGACAAAACAGAAGATATAACGTAAAACGCAGTCGGTGTTTTTATTGCTAAGACAAATAGTCGTTTGTACGACTCAAGTCGTACTTTTCAGGCCATCCATTGTCTAGTAATTTATACAGATTATCTTTTATTGTCTCTTATTTCTTAGATAATTAAAACTGCTATAGCAAAACGAGTTAATATTTTAAGTATGTCTGTGTTTGTTTTTTTTTTCTATTAAATATAAATAATATGACAAAGATCACTGCAATATAGAAATTTTTAATTTATTTATTATTTTCGATTTTGAAGAATAAGTAATATTGATTAAGTACACGTAAATACGTTTTATATTATGTATTATGTTATAATATGTCTCAGCAAAATTTTATAATCAGATTGAAAGAATACTTTAAATTAATATAATAATAAAATCATATATAAATCTAAAAACACTTTTAATTAATCAAAAGACCGTCTTGGGAATAATATCCGAAGACCTGTTTGTAAGTGTCATCAAATGCAATATCTCTAATTACAAACGGTAACTTAGACATGAGCTTTCTATGGAGCTTCGAGTTTTGGAGTCAAAAGCACGTAATATTGCGTTCATCAATGACTGCGGCAAGTCTGGGCGGGGAGGAGTCACAGTGAATAATGACCACGAATTGTATTCCACAGTAATGAAAATGAAATGTTCTGCTCGTTAACCTTTGTTTAACCTTTTGAGATAAAATAATATATTTAAATATATATATATATATATTAAATCTACTAAAATATATATAAGGACATATATATTTTCATGATCATAGTATTATATAACAATATAATTTATTATAAATGTAATACAACGTACAACACACGTGATCACGTCGTGACATCATCTACATTCCGAAACGGTGGTTGTGGTGACGGTTGAAAAGTGTAAAAGCCTTCTTGTAAAAAGTATATTTTGATTTAGTTGAGTAGGTGATACCTAACTGGACACGCTTGCACAAAACACTATCACTATAGAAATATGCACACTAAAATATACAGATTACAAATTAAACATAAGATACACCAAAAGCACCGAAGACATATCTGTGGTGAAACAAATTTAACAATAAAATAAAGACTATCACTAATATATTTTGTCAATATAATTCAGTGCATGTTCGGCTAGTATCTCTACTAAGTTTGATCTTGTTCAACAAATTAGAATTACCTATTTATAAATTAGTTGTCGCCAACGGCTGCGCTCGCTTTTTAGGGATTAGTCATCGAGTGTTAGACATAAAAAGTAACCTTTGTCCTTCCTTGGAGTTCAAGCTTGCTTCAAACCATTTTAATTATTTTTTTTAATACATATAAGATAAACAGACATACCGACAAAATTATTTTCGCATTAACAATATTAGTGTAATTTAACAATACATTTTTTAAACTTAACTTAACCGTGATTTTACCTTCTTACAAAGAGTAATTTTATTTATATTTGAAGTTTATATGAACTTAATAAAATTAATGAAGATTTCACCTTCCGGGGGTTAAAAGTACTTCATACAGTAAAGTGACCATTTGTCTGGAGAGTTGCTCCTAACTGAAAACAATACAAAAAATATGACTACAACACTTAAAAAAATTTAAAAGTAACCTATTGACTTGAATAAACTTTTCGATCGGTTTTTATTTCTCTTATAAATTATAATTGTATAATCACATTGTTATTAAGTAACAAAATGTAATGTGTTATATTAAAATTTAACCGTTATATTATTTGAACGATTTGTGTTGAAAAAAAAAACATTTATCAACGAATTATATTTTCGCTCAATCGTTTACCAATATTAAACGGTTTATTTACAGAGCTGTAATTTTTAACCAGGTCGACAAAAGGTTGCTATAACGGAATTGAATTCAAGAAGTGAGATAGAATATAGTAAATTCAGTACGTGAGTTGGAACTAAATTTCTCATAGTAAAACCCGTTTTATAGATGCAAGGAATTGACTATTACTAGCTATTTACTGACTTTCTGCATTGTGTTATACTCTGAAAGGATCTTGTTCTATTTAACGTGTAACACTATACACATTAACTTTATTCGCATATAACGTTGTAAAAACTAAGGTTCATACGTTATAACCTTTATCAAATATACATTACATATATTAAAATATTCTTATAAAAAAACACGGATTCTACGAACAAATAAAAGTTGTTAAATCTAAATAAATAATTTAACAAAATGTTCCAAATGGGAAATAGTACAAAGTTGATCTCAGGTCAATCGTAGGTACAAAGTGTATCGTTGATCTCTATAATGTAGGTCGTCATAAAAAGTGCTCACTGCTTATTCACTGGAGCTATAAAAGGTCAATTTCAGATAAACTTGAAATAATTACGATGCTTTATTATAAAATAAAGCTATGTTCATATTCAAGGAAAACTGACAACGCTTTACTTTATAGTTTTTTATTATATAGATAGGTTGTCGAATGTTTCCACCTGATGATAAATGGTTACGACGCCACGGCGCTGTGAGAAATTTATCATTCCTTACAAACAGAACCATACTAAGTCTTGTTGTTTGGTGGTAGAATATATGATGAGTGGTAGAGTTGGTACCTAACCAGGCGGCAAATATACAACTAATTACACTATTTAGTTATTTTAAATTATTGATTTCGTTGCCGTCGTGCGTCATGTTATTACAAGATTTTTGAAAATATCGATACAGCTTTTCCGGATATCCATTTTTCTATTTGATGATATTATTTGTTTTGGCAACTGATTTTTATCATAATAGCTACTGGCTATGCATCAAGATGGTGGAGACTTTACTCGAGTACATAGACCAAGAAATTAAACTTTCCAGTGATAACGAAAACATATTTGTTTTTCACGTCAAGAATCTAACGATTTCGGGAGTACGGGGGGTGCTTGTTTATTTCAAAACAAATAAAATGATGAGAATAATTTTAAAGTTCGAAGAACTAACTATTAATTATGAGTACAATTACGAATATATGGATTCTAGCGAAATTAATCAAGTGATTTAATTATAATTCTCATTTACAGCTATAAAATTTGCGCATAAATCAGCGCTTGTATTAAATCGACATGAAAATTATTCGTATGATTACAAATTATTCGCTGTCATTTGATGCTGGCGGTATTGTGAGAGTTGTTCTTAATACATATGATTACTCGTAATACAAAAAAATAAAACAAAACGCTTTATAGAATAATACAAACTATTACAATTTAACTATATTTTTATATTTAATAAAAACGTGAGTAGTGTGAACATACATCATGTGTTTTAAAGAACAGATCTATTTTACTCACGAAGGGGCGCCCCTCCACATTTATTTAATATCGACGTGCGTTTGCATGAGTGAGTGACAAGATGTCTTAGTGTGCGTGAGAAGATTTAGTGAAGCAGCATCAAATACAAATTAGACTATATTTGTTAAGTTTATTTTATTAAAACGCCGATAAGATTTGTTGTGGAAGTGTAGTGTACCTTTGTAAGTGTATATATCTATAATACTTGAAGCTAGTAATTTGTTTAAAACTTATTGATAGGCCATAATTATTATGTGAACTAAACTAATTTTACAGATGACTCGCTAAACTAAAAAGAAAGAGATAGCAATAGTATTATTCCTATCAAATTAATTTTGTTCAGAGATTGCCTATAACAGAATCGGCAATACTACAACTTTAATTAAACTAGTGCTGGGACTGGTTAGAATAGTCCAAGTATAAACCTCAATAGGTATAAGTAACATATATTAGTATACTATATGTATAATTATAAAAGTGATATTATTGTTAATCAATATAATATGTCAGAAAAATCTTTTTTCTTTCTTCTCTATCACATCTTTTCTTGCTCTGTCTCTTTATTTGGGTGATGACGAAATGTGTCATAAATTATTGAATTATAATTGGTCTAGCGATCCGCCCCGGCTTCGCACGGGTGCAATGTTATACTCAATATACTTCAGAATTTCTTTATATACAACGTTTATAGCTATTTTGTCATAAGAGATATATATTATATAATATCTTTGAGAATATTCAATTAAATTACATACTGTAAAGGGCCATATTGATCTATATTAAATTCACAATGTATTTAAAATACTTACTTCGATAAGGACTAATGTTTAAAATCGTTTAAAAAGGATAAAAAATAGTTATTGTGGGTTATTCCTATAACCATATACCATCTCGAACTTTTTTGTAGACCTTTTTAATGTGTACAATACTGATTATTATGATCTATCTCGTAGGGTTCAGCCAGAGTTTGCGATGTAAGCGCAAAAAAATTTTTTACGAAATCACATTAGAAATCTCTAAAATTTTTAGTGTTTCTCTACTATATTATGCATATAAACCCTCCTCTTGAATCACTGTATTTATTAAAAAAAGAACTGCATCAGAATCCGTTGCGTATTTTTAAGGACCTAAGCAAACATAAGGACGGAAAGACGACGCAGCGACTTTGTTTTATACTATGTAGTAATGTAAAAGAGAGTAAATAAAAAAAAAATACAGGTAATTCTTTCCAACAGATGTATTGTATTTCAATTAGACCAGTTGTAATAAATATAATATAATAATGGAGTGTAGCTTAAGTTAACTTCATTTATAAAAGGTGAAGTTTTAACGCTCATAAACTTACAGCTCGAGTTCTATAGTATAATGTCACTACGTGATTATAAGGAATATAAGCTCTCAACAGAAGCATCGCGATTCCCCTTAGGAATTTCTTTGTTTAGTAATATCCAGTAAACCAGCTTTGCAAGCTAATAACAAAATGAGATAAAAAATAAAAGCAATATTTTGCTAACATTTCAATGTATTCTTTATCTATAATACGTCATGTAGATACAACACAACATCTTTATTATAAATAATGCGAATATAATTATTAAAGTTTTATAAGTATTAAATAATATTATTGTGAGATTATGTTTATTAACAATCTACTTTAAAAGATGCATAGAATAGTTCATATCAATTTAATGTAATTTCAATTTTAAATAATTTATGTAAAAATATTAGAGCTATTTATAATTAAAGGATCTGCTTGAGATTAATAGACTTTTAAATCAACACCGTTTGAGCGATTATATCGTGTAAGTTGGTACTTATATACATTTTTTAATTGATTTTATTTTTTTGTACAATCACTATTGTTCACTCACTCACGCCACTAGATGGCGCTATAACACATAATCTCTTATACTATTTATATATATTATTTAGTTACAACAAATAAAATTACTTGCTAACATTTTAATTTACCAGCAACGTAAATAGCATAATTGTATAAAGAGAAATAAAACGATAAAACTGAACAAAGCATTGGAGAATAGTCCGAAAGTCTTAAGAAAATAAATATTTCGTAAATTAATCGTTGCTAAAGTATTTTATTTCATAAAACCCTATTTAAAAGTTTTTAAATAATATAATATTAATATCAGATGAAACAAATGACTTGAGTATACAGTAATGTCGTAAACCATGATGCAGATACCTTAATACATAAATGCACGCTGTCAATTCCATTAAATATGTAATTTAAAACGCTTCTCCGGATTTTTCATTGACAAAGCAGTGCGTTTTGGTTGGTTTCAGTCTCACGATACTGTCTTGCGACGCGTATATTATATTTCCGTCGCTTTCCACGGCCACTCCGTAAATATTTGTTATTGTAGCTAGTTTTTCTATCCTTTTACTTTTATCATCGATAGAGTATATACCATCGGGCGTAGAGAAGAATAAATTACCCGAAATGTCACTTGTTATACCGTTTAGATTGTAATCGCCCAAGTAAGATACATAATTCTTCGCCTTCTTATGGACAAAGAGGCCCGATGAATTAGAATAATATATATTGTCATTGTTGTCAATAGCAACTAGCATAGCTTTTGTTTCAAGTAGTTCGGGAACCCTTTCGGACTCGCCATCTTTGTATACATAAACATTTTCTTGTGGATAATTTGTATAATATAAATCATTTTTAAAGAACATTTGCCATATATTATGAGTAGTTCCATCAATATGTTGCGCTCTCTTGCTTTCAAAATCAAATTTATATATTCCATCGTTTCCTCCTATGTACACCGTGTTACTCCGACCATCAACTCCATTAGCAAAGCCGCCATTAATACCATTAATTATTTGGAATTCATTGGTTTTTAAATTAATATATGCTGAAATGAACTTTGAAACATTATCGTAACTGGAATAGCTAAAAAATAGCATATTTGTGTCATAATCGATGGCTAATTGATAGGGACTGTCTATGTTTTCTTTTAATACTTCTTTGATATGGTTAATATTATGAACAATAATTCCATCACAGTTTTCGTCAATAATTCTTGCCGTAGCAGAATAAGCAAGAACAACCAATAACACCAGTAACTTCATCTGAAAAAAATAATTAAATATAGTTGGATACTTCAAGAATTGTTATTGTATTAAAAACATTTTATTGCACATTTTGTAAAAATAAATAACTCATTTTTAACCGAATCGTTATCACATATGACAGAAAATTCATATTTAGAAATAACACTTAGTATATTATTGAATATATTTATTTTTACTTACGATTTATAATTGATTGCGGATCGACGAGCAAAATGAAACTTACTGATAATTATTAATGTTTGTATATAAACGTTGTTTATATTTCAAAGGTTATGTGATGTTATCAGCTTGACTTATTCTTGTTAGGTATCCAACATGCTATTGCCTTTTTTATCTTTATTTATATTGTGTTTTTAACTAATAAACTCGCCCTGACTTCAGAAAAACTGTAAACTATAATGGTTTTACAATATATAAATATATTCTTTAAACGATATATGACTATTTACTTTACAACAAATATCTCAGGGAGATAAAATCTAAATTAATTAAAATATTCTTCATTCAATTTGGCTCTGATATATTTAATTTTGTTAGATGATTTAATTGAACATATAGCTGATAATCTTCAGACCGATTTCAAGGCAGCCATTGTCAATGGCGTCAATCCGTGAGAGGCACATAATGGTACAAAAGTATGTGCGAAAACACAAGTACGCTCTCCATTCCATCGCTCACAAAATCCGGTGAGACGACATTTGACACGACCGGAAAGAGATCTGGCTCAGAACCAATCGCTTTACGTGATTTTCGAGACACTGAAATATAGGCATACCCAACTTCTAAACCTGCAAATGCTATCGAAAAGAAAAAAAAATGTAATGTATTTTCCACCGAAAGGACGTGAAGGAAGATTTCAAATCTTAGTAATATTCTCTAAAGAAATATTATATACACATACGGATTTTTAAAAGTAAGTACCTTGTCCATCGTATTGTACATATACATATATGTGAGATGTCTAAGAAGCACCGTTACGACATCATTTGTCACGCATCGCCTAGTAAAGCCGAATTTGTCACTATAATAAAAAGCAAATATAGCGTGTAAAGTACCAGAAGTTTATTAAAAATATTTTACCCCAGAGATGTAAGTCTCGAAATAGGTTTAATGGGATAGATTTTGTTTCAGTTTCAAAAAGCGGTAAAACTGTACATAAATGTAACTCTTAGAACCATGGCATACGCAAAAAAGTGGACCAGATCCACATGTTTCTGCAACTGTCATGTTGCGGCTGCTATTATTATTATTGGTTTCTGTAAAAATGTAAGCAGCAATGTGTGTGTGTGGGTCTCTCTTTGAAAGGACTAGGCCCTTTTCGATCCGGCTCTCGAAGCGTGTACGCCCAGGCACTTTCTCAAAGATAACGTTACCCACGAGGTCATTCGTTCATTTGTTTTGACCTGTAAGGTCAGGTTAATTAATTATAGGTCCAGAGAACAATAATGACATCTGGGTCGATGTTTTTGACAAGTAGTAGTACAGTAGAAACAATGGATGTAATAAAAGTAAAGGTCGTCAATGAGGAAAAACTGTTAAATTAACACGATTAAGAAAATCCGGCGCAAAAGAAAACACTAGAGATGTATCTTAACAAGAATACACACATAGAAAAATTTATTATTTGATTGTCATTGTCGATTATTATCAATATGACAAAACTATTAGCCGGTCAGTGCTTTTAACGCGCAACTGCGAAAAGATGGTTTATCGTAACAAAATAATATCGATATAATACATGAGTCAGAACAGATAATAGATCCTTTTATTAAATCTTTTCACGCGAAAACTGTACATAATAACAAAATATCCGATAAACATGTTATTTTGTACTTGCAGTTGCTAATAAGAATAAAATGAATTGGAGAAAATCCTATGATATTCAGATATCACAAGATTTTCTCCCAATTATCAGTAGATTGATGAGCTATGGCTTATATGTAAAATAGACAAACATATACTACATATAAATACAATAACATATCAACATTTGTGAGAATCATCCTATAGTATTTTAAAGTATGTATCATTTGAAGAAAATCCCTATTCTAAAAGCCTAACATTTTAATGTAAATTAAGTTAGAGATTTCCCACCCTAAGTAAAGGAGTGAAAACCTAAATAAGATAACTGCTTATAACTCGATAGTATTATGTCAACAATATCGACAAGATGAATATTCTCATTCCTGGTACTTCCGGTTATTTTGTTATATAATAATATTAATAAAATACATACATACATACATATAAGTCACAGTTGGTTAAAGGCTTTGTTCAAAAATGTCTCTCTCGTCTTCAAGTATCAGCAAAAGTACATTTATTTTACATTTTTATATTGAAACACTAGTATCCGTCACTTTCATACATTTACACCGCAATTCGCTATTCATAGCCTTTTGATCCGAAAGTAACAAGCTTGTGAATAACGCCTCGCAGACAATTCTTCTATACGTAAGCAAAACGAATTCATTCCTGAATGTAAAAGAAGAAATAAGTAGTATAAGAACTTAAATTTAGACAGAATTTATTATATACAAAACCCATTTAAGGGCTATAGTTACAAAAAGATCAAACAAAATTCTCAACCCAATTACATTATCACAAACCTTTGCTAATTACATTATAGCAACCACACGTAGATTATCACGTTATTATGTGGTCCCAAACAAGCCGCATGTATTCGGTTATCCCAAAAATAACAAATATATAGGGTTATTTACACCACAACTCATTTCAGGAACATGAACTACTTTTTAAATAGGGACTTGAATTGATATAAATATACACACAGTCGTACCCTCAAAAGATATTTGTATTTTTCATTTTAATTTATATATACATAGTAGGTACTTTAAATTATATCTTGAAAGTCACAAATTTTAATGATTTATTTTAATAATATAAGAAAAAGGTATTTTTAAATAATCTGTATTTTACTGATTTGTTTTAATTGAAGCAGTTTGTACGTATTGTTTTAAAGCAATTAATATTCCCATAGAATCACTCCGTTGAAATTTGTCACAGTATTAAAACGCGCAATCCTTTACTTTATATTTGCAGCAATTTAATTATAAATCTGTCGTAACCGAGTCTAGTCACTGCATCTTTTCCTGCTTGAAATAAGTAAACGGGAAGAACTTATCTCTCATTCGCTGTTGGTATCTGAGATCGAGAATTCTCTTCGTTTACTACATTTCAAAACGCTTTGAACAAGCAAATTTGAATCTCGATTTTTTTCTTTATTTTTATATTATCGTATATAATTTTAAAACCAATATTATTTAAAAAAAAAAAACATTTTACTTAAAAGAGTACGTATTTATTTCAACTGTTTATTATATGACTAACATCATTATTATATTTCACATAAAACAAATAAATATTAGTTATAAATTGAGCAGATTGGTCATATATAGAACTGGTATATTATTCACTTTTCTGGGTAGAAACAGTAATGATACAAATATTTTAAACATGAGCTCATAAATAATCAATTTTTATCTGAATATCATTCAAACTGAACGGAGATCGAAATAATGAAAATCCCAACAAAAATGACAAAGGATAGAGTTTTTTGCCCGCAAAATGAAAACAATGCAAAGAATACAGTCACACTTAATCATATTTAAAAGCTTCAGATATTATTTGCTTTTTATGTGGATAAAAAATAATAACAGTAGAATAGAGCCTACGGAATAGCAACCTGATTTCAGAAAATATCTTTTGTTCTTTATTATTTAAAGGAAAAATTATAGATAATGTTACGTTAAAACAAAATGAAAATACAGATCATCCTAGTATCGCACGATAATGATACCTCATATATTATTTCCTACGTGAATATTTGCTGCAAGAATGCCGAACGTTTTAATATTTCGACGTAAACAATAAAAATATATGATGAATACTGTGAAAGAATAAAAAAAAACATGGATTTTGAAAAAGAAACGGCGAAAAATTCTTCTTTTTTGTATTATTAAAACAAACAATTTTCTGTGGAACAATTCTGCAAGAACAAACTCGAAGTATTCTTACCGAATAGCTCGAAGAGCTCACAACTCTTGGTCTTATTCAGTTTCAATACGAAAACTTGATAGGTATTATTTAGTCAGACTACCTTGACGTAGTTTAAATGTTGCTAAGTTTGAATAGCCCAACCTTATACACACCAGCTAGTCTATGGACCATCGTTCCCACTCATACAACCGGATATTTAAATAGGCTAGCTATATACTAAAGCCGGCAAATTTCCGAACGTTAATTTTAAAAAATCCACTGTTTTTTTTATTGCGCTATGGAACTTTTTATTTTAATTTATATGATTCTAATAAATATTTTTATAACTTTAGTAATACTTTTTTATTACATTATATTTTTAGTTTTGTAGAAACCATAACATACATCACATTTGTAAATCTGCCTCTGACTTGCAAGACATATTATATGACGTGTTTTTAAAGGAAAAACATTAATATTAGTAATGGTTTGCGGTCGGCCATTACTATAATATAAAAATAAACCTATTAGAGTAATACCCGGGCTGAAAAATATGTTTATACATAAACTATAACGTTAAAATGAATATGCCACAAACATGAAAACGCAAACTTTATAGGTATTCATAAATTATTATTACATACCTACTACATATTAATATTAATTGTTATCCAAAAAATGACATACACCAATTGAATAATAGTTCAGTATAGTTAATCATTCATTTTTATGGCAGTTTAGGTATAGTCATTTTCACTTGGTCTACCATTAAACTAAATTCAACTTGTTTTTTAAATGAATCTCATTCGCCTGTATCAGAATATACATGTACAATTATGTGTCAAAAATGCATTAAATTACTGATTGACGAATGTCGAGTAGAAATTGACCAGTTTTATTTAATTTACATAAATTATCCACTAACCCGCATTGGAGCAGCGTGGTGGAATATGCTCCAAACCTTCTCAAAAGGAGAGGAGGCCTTAGCCCAGCAGTGGGAAATTTAAAGGCTGTTAATTTTGTAAACAAAAATTAATTTAGTTTCTTGATGGTACTTTTCGGTAGAATTCAGTATTGAAAGATAACGCTTGACCATTCAAAAGCACCTGCAAAATCCTATTTGGATAAAACATACTTTTTTCACAAATGTAGTTTGTATATTCTATATGATCTCGTAAACAATATTTATAAAACATCCTTTTATGTTTGTCTCCTTCCATCATACACGAGTTCTCGTAATAAAAAATAAACGTATGTTATATTTGAGTGGAATATGAACTTTGATCCAGATATTACAAAAGCTATCGCTGCATCGCAATAAATTCGATAGCAGGCGTAGAAATTCAATATCAAGATTTTATACGACGCGTCGAATACATTCATTGCTTTTACTCGGAATCGGTTAGGCTTAACTCGAAGAGGAATTATTAATAAATATTTAATAATTTATTTTACATATGAACGTGATAAAATGAATTTTGTAAATATTCGTAAACGTGGAACTATAAAGTCACTCAATAAGTATAGGCTGTACAAATTGTTTTAAATCATATAAAATAATTACTCAAACGTTATAACTAATTGTATTCAAATATTAGTCAACTAATTTTTGTCTAATAATTTTAACTATTAATGCGAAAAATCTCAAATTTCTAACGTAGGAATTAATTTTGAGATTTACACGTATATACAAATATATATACATATATATTACATGTATTTTTAATTTTTCATTGTTGAACGGAAGATGAGAATATTGTGATGGCCTAAAATATTTCTCATATAAAATAAATATTTTACTTCAAGTCTGTTAAGGTAATTTTACGCATACATCTGCTTCAATTTTACTGCTCAAAATGCCGTAGTTTCGTCACCAACTCATCATTCATTCGGTTGACAAGACAAATGGATTCTAACTTTGCTTGATGTAGATGCCTAAAGGAATATTCTAAAATCAGTGAAATGTATCAGATTTGAGCAACTTTTAGCAACTACTATTACAATTATTCCGAAAACTACTAGATATTTTCGTATTAAAAGAGCTTTTATAGATAGTTTTTTATAATAATAAAACCGAGACGGTAAAAATAATAAAATTTATAAATAGTGTTATAATAAATAGTGTTATTTAAATTCATTTTATAAGAATGTTTTAGTTGATTCTAGGGGAACGAACGCAACACCCCTTTACAAAATTGGTTGTTACGTGGTTATATTTAATTAAATATTAATTAATTAATAACGTAAATTGGCATCAACGTTATTAAATAACAGAAAGATAAAATCTCATATTTGCAGTTATTTTATTCATAAATAAATGTGATATCCTTCTTTATGCCATTTCCTCTTTCTTTGTAAAACTTGAAAATAAATGTATTTCATCATATATCGATTAAAATATATAAATAGTAAAAAAAAGACGCTCATAAAATGAAATTTATGTGTCGTCTGTATTCACATGTTATCTCTTCTTCTATAAATTCAAATAACTGATGTCAGAATAAGATAAAATAAGTAAAGTAAATATTGCTATGAACTATGCAAGCGATATTATAATATAAATAAATAATATATAATAATAATATATAATATATACAATAACAATATATAATATATATATATTTTTTAATATAAAGAAATCCTTTCGATTTTCTCATGACTGAGGGTCGTGACCTCTTCTCTCTAGCTAAGTTGCACCAGCTGTACCTATCTTGGCTACATGCAACCTATTGTAGACTGATAAAAGAACAGTTATATTGATGACGATTGATTGATGACGACCTCCGTGGTCGAGTAGTGTGTACCGGTTTTCATGGTTTTCGCTCCAAGGCCCGGGTTCGATTCCCAGCCGAGACGATGTAGAAAAAGTTCGTCAGTTTTCTATGTTGCCTTGGGTCTGGGTGTTTGTGGTACCGTCGTTACTTCTGATTTTCCATAACACAAGTCCTTTAGTTACTTACATTGGGATCAGAGTAATGTATGTGATGTTGTCCAATATTTATAAAAAAGTTATAGTAGATCAATATTCATTGAATTTGACATAATTACGTATTGTCAAACGGACACAACGTCCTACATTTTCATTATCACAAATAAAATAACATTCCATTCACATATCTGTCATTTCATTTTCCTAAATTACTTTACAAAAATCGTTTTATCCTTATTTGAACTTAGAGAAATATGTCAATATTAAAAATAAATATTCTTTTCGAAATAAGCTTTTGGCTTTTATCCAAATTGAATTGCGATAAAAATACTTCTTCGGTGCTATAGTCGTTTATCACATATTATTTGAACAAACCTTGGTATAATTTTACAAAAATACGTCTATTTCACTCGCTTGAAACTAATAAGATTAAGTTATAACTTCTATAATCGTTGTTTCAGAATCTGTAATGGAAACTTAATTAAACAACTTCGCGGCTTTTTTTAATCCAAAATACTCACAACATTAAAATAGGATTTAAAGATAAAATCTTGCTCGAATAAAATGTACTTTGAACCGTGATTTTTATATTTAAAAAGAACATGAAATCTATTTTTTTTCCAAATTCAATTTTCCATGCGGGAAAACATAATGACAAAGTAAGAAAATAAATTTACTGTATTTGTATTCTGTACCATAACAAAATATTGTCAAAAATGATACAATAAGTAAAAGGTGGTATTCGTATTCATTTTTATACTTTTACTTGCTGCTTATCCCGACTTCTAACGAATAAATATTAACTAAAAAGAGATTAATATATTAAAAACAAATAAATAATTTATTTCAAATAAAAAATATTCTGAAGATCTTGAAGGCTAAAAATAAAGGATTATTTGTTGTTTTTTTTTTATGTGAGAAGCCCATAAACAATATGTAGGTAATTAAAAAAATACAGTCGTAATACCGCATCTTTTTTTAATAAACAGCAATACTTAATACTGATGAGTAAGTCAGATATCACAGACTTACGGGATATAACATCATAGCCCCTCATAGCTATAGCTTTTGGTGCAATGACGCTCTAAATAATGGCTTATATTTCTTACAATACCAATGTCTCTAGGTGTTTACCATCTGCTGCTCCCTTCGTCCGTCTCCCTGAAACCAAAACAAAGAATCTATCAACAAGATTTCAGTCAGCACTTTTCATGTCGAAACTATTGTTGGAGATGTCATATTCGAATAAACAATGAGACGATTTAGGGCTCCGATCAGGTTTGAGATAGCTAACAACCCGGACGATACCTTCGTCAAACTAAGGACACCGCAATAATGGCATTGGAATTCGTGTCGACCCTAGCCATCCCCTTATCCCTTCGAAATGGTCACTTTGACTTAAGTACCTGTCATTCTTAACAACACCGAGAATGTTCTGCGTTTACGTCAAGCATATTAAATATTTGGACTTCTTTGCACTTGAAGTAAAAATAAATTATCTGCAACGTTAATTTATTATTTTACTCATTTGAATCAATTAATCCTATTTATTTGTTTCAAAATTGAATCATTTGCTATTATGACGAGTTTAATTTTTTTGTTTAAGTATAAAATTGGGATAAAAATTAACCTATATGCTATTCTAGACTATAATCTATCGCTGTGCTAAATTTCATTCAAGATCTAGTTAGCGGTTCTTATCCGATTGAGTATCAAACTATATATTTATATTTATGTATAACCATAGTTACATATATATAATATAGTCCTCTATTTTTGCCTGGTTACTTCTATATATTTGACAGTTTTGAAAGTTTATTTAGTTATATGTAGAGCGATTCCTCCTGATCTCCGCTAAAAATGTAGGTAAATCAAATACTACTAAAATAATTTTAATCACAAAAATCACTAATAGATGAGTTCCAATCATGGATAGAGAGGAAACATAGTAATATAC
This sequence comes from Vanessa atalanta, assembly GCF_905147765.1. Taxonomy (NCBI): domain Eukaryota; kingdom Metazoa; phylum Arthropoda; class Insecta; order Lepidoptera; family Nymphalidae; genus Vanessa; species Vanessa atalanta. The sequence goes on from NC_061877.1 coordinate 6,642,982, forward strand.
AAGGAATAAAGTTAAATATTAAATGTTTCTAAGTAGTATTTAAATTAAAAAAAAGTTTAGTTTAGTAAATCAAATATTTGCTTTTTTCCTCTCTGCTAATTGAGGGCTTAGTAACCACATATAACGCACGGTTTGTATTTACTCCTTCCTCGGTGGCTTCTGCTAAAACAATTTTCACGGAAAATATTTTATTTAAAGGAATATGCAATGTGACATGTAATTTAACAAAAAAAAAATTTTCATAAAAATATATTTTTAATCTTGAATTATAAATTGATATTTAATTAATAATGTTATCGTATTAATATATTTTATAACTATAATTATACTTACTAAGTATTTTCATCGGACTGAAAAAAATAAAAGCAATTTAAATAACGAAAAATATTTTACATTGCCTTTAAATAAACATCATTGAATTTGAATTGGTTGTCGATATTTTATTTGATTAAATATTAAGACTAACTATTTCATTGTTGAATTATTTTAATAGACAAAAATAATCATAATTATAAAGTCTATAGTCTAGTAGCAGAAACTATGAGTAATTAATAATGTTAGAGATTCGAAAAAGCGGATCCTTACTTCATAATATCAAGACAGGTATTTGTGGTGCATTTGCTTTATTAAAATGAAAACAAAGATCGACCAGATTGTACAGCTGTTTACTGTATGCTATACAATTATATACCTTACGCTATTACTTTGCTAATAATTACAACCTAAAATACACCTTCTGAGAAACTAAAACAATCAACGCTGATGTTAATGGCGTCTAGTCCGCGGAAGCACTTATAGTGTCGTAGCGTCCTGCAAAACCACTACTACTAGGAAACAGGAAATGGCCATAAAACTGTGTAAAACGAATAAAAGAACTGGTATAAAAGGTTTTCATTATTCTGCTTATGAATTCATAGCAACACCATTCAAAAAAGTGATCAATTGCAAATCTGATTCGCGTGAAGAGAGTTCAATAATATTATATTTCCCAAGAGAGTTCACAGACTGAATTCTCATTTATGTTTTAAATATTAAGTGTACTTTAAATTTGAAGCATTAACTTATTAATAATCTACAAAATGACATTTATTCAACTGCAACACGCAAAGCACATGAGACTCGACAACAATCGACGAACGTACACTTGTATCTATACTTTTAAACTCGTTTGCGCTGACTTATTTTATTAACGCACAGTCAAAAGTAAGAAGCCTAGAAGGCGTATATTCATATATCATAGATTTATCTTTTAAGAAGGCATCCGCTAAGAATATTTTTTTGGAAAATTCAACTTTAATCGGGCCCGTTTAAACATAAATGGGAGATGATATTTTATGTGAATTTTATGCGTACAAAATCGGGACGGGCATCTTGTATAATACATAATATTTATATCCTGGCTATGCCAATGGTTAAACATGACACTAAGCGAGCTTATAAGCTTTGTTTAGTATAAATTTATGTTTTCCTCGACCGTTAGCTGCTAATTTTATTCTGGGAAGGTATAGAAAAGTCCAACAAAGAAATTGCGGAATTAGTTTTGTTATAAATTCGTTTTATTTCATAACATTTATTTCATTTTTTTATTTTTATAAATTCAGGACTTGTTTTAGATTTAAAAAAAAACTGACAAACCTTATAAAACGACGATCGATTTTTGTAATTTTCCATTTCTGTTTAATAACACTGTACAACCGGAGCGATTATTTTCCTTTGAACCATCGAAAATTGAATAATTTTTTTTTATCCACTTATTCTGTACCTGCCTGATAACAAACAATCTTGAATATTTTAAATTTGTTTTCAAACTCGCTTCTATCAAATACTTATTATTTATTATATTGTATCTTTAGCTGATATTTTGCAGATCTAGATTTGGTCTTATGCATCTAATAGGCAACTAATTATAATAAGAAATATTTTCTAATATTTCCCATGTTCCTATTTGAAATATAAATGGCCTTGATATGCGTCTCATCGATTTTCTTAGTAGCAAAGGGCTGCTCAGGATAGCATAATTTTAGATTAAATAACACGTCGAAGACTTCAGGATAGTAGTCTGTCAGCGTATTGCCTTTGCATTATCAATTAAAAGTAATAATATTATTATTAAATAAAAATATTTTAATGTGTTCTTTTAAAAAAAATATTAAATTTGAAATCATATTTTTAAAAACAATTTTCGTTACTAATTTTTTTGTGAATTTGTCGAATCTACCTCGAAAATGCTCGTAATTTTTTTCTATAGTTCTTTACGAGTAGTACGGAGTATCCTAAGTAAAAGATTGTGTGTCGTTACACTAAAAAATAAATATATTCGTACAGGGTAAAGTATATAAAATGAAAATAATTTAATTAAACAATAAATATTTTTATTTCATTTGGATCAGAACGAAATTTAGGACAGAGTTTTTGGAAAAGAATCATCTCTGTCCCAAATTTCATTCAGCCAGATATAGTCTGGAATAGCACACAGGCTCCATTTTATCCTTAAGTCTTGTAAGGGGTTTGAGGTTACTGGATAACGTCTTCGGCGATATGGTAATGTCGCTCTAACCGGTATGCTGGAGTAGTGTATATAATCAGTGTTCTAATTAATCGGTACCATAATCACGACCGAATGTTGCAAAGCATTGCGAAGGCTGTAATAATGCTAAAGTGATACGTTCATACGGTGTAGGACCCTAGCAATGGATGTCATCCTGGCTGACTTTGCGCTTGAATCGTTTTAAAAGAGAAGTATCGTTATGATTCATTCTTTTTAGGAACGCTTCCTTCGCTTAGTATTAGGGATATCATGATTGATATCGTGGTATCTCACGACATATGTATGTTTACCTAATTATGTTTCTCTGAGAAAACATACTAGCGATAGAAAGTGCAGCCTGCATCTATTTCTTCTAGTTATCAAGAATAAATAACGATTCTGTGCTGGTTTAGGTAATCAACCGACTGGGGCGTGCCTACTGCCTGTTGTATAATAACGTTAAGTGTCATATCCACTACGGAGTAATAGATTTATGTAAAGCCTATTACGCAGTGCGTATAAAAGATGTGCAAACGAGATAGGAAAACGTTATAAGTCTTGGTTATAGGCAGAGTACTGCGTTTACATATATCATAAATTAATATGATATATTCATATTTTTATTACAATGAACCAGTTTTGTTATGGAAGAAAGAATTATGTTAAATGATTCCTATGCGGTAATTTATGCGTTGGACGCAATATTTATTCGATTCAGTATTATTTTTAGTATTCTTACATAAATTATAACAACATCATACGTCGGTGCTTTTTGCTTGCATTAGGGCGCCTGATGGATATGCCCTTGAACTAGAATGAGAACAAGTGACATAACATGAGAACCTGATAACACAGGATGTGTCGTTTCGGATTTTCTTTGGCTATGACTCAATTTTGAACTTTGATCCCTATTTTTACTACTATTGTTGTGGCTTTGGCTACTCTATAAATAACACCATTTTACAACTGTGCTACCCACTGGGCTACAGTCTAGTTTGTTGATTAATTGACAATCATTAGTCCTAAATAAATGAAATAAAATAAAATATAAAAAACGCATTTAAAAGATAAACCTGGTAATATTTGACTCCTCCATAGTCGATTGGATTTATGGTCTCTAGCGCTCTAAAAATAACACGGTTATTACACAAAAACAACGTTATATTGACCTAGCTCACTAGAAGAATTCACGAGCTAAACCGATATTTAGATATTAAAAATATAATCATATAATTGTAAATAAACTTAGAAAGGTAGGGAATAGTCACAGGCTGAAATAAATACAAATGTAATTTTATGAATGATTAGTATTTAGGAAAATAAACTTTACTAAATATTTACTGGCAAATATTTTTTAATTCGGCTCCATAACATGTCACAATTTTTTTGGGTATTCAACTTTTAACCATTTAAATTATTTTCAAGATGATCTTTATTTGTATAAATGTATCCCAACAGAATCTAAACAAACTTAATATTTATATATTATCTGATTTGGCTGGCCTGGTGACAGTGGAGGCGAAACAACATACGTGAGTCGCTCGATTAAGAATGACGCAAGTACTTACCGGACACGTATGCTTCGGCAACAGTAACTGCTACCGGATAGCGCATTGGAATGGTATGTGTATACCTAGGAATTGGAGACGAGCATAGGCGAGCCTCAAATTCCATGCGAATGCGACCCCGTGGCACCCGCCAAAGAGACGAAGAGGGTAGAGCTGGTGTTACCCCCACCCCCACCTCCACTTCACGTGGGGAAAACGTTTACTAGTTTTTTTTCCAGCGAGAACAAATAGAAAAAGACTACTCGGGGTCTTGTGCCCAGGGTGGCAGATTTTCAGGAGCGGCAGGATGAAAAATTAAAATTTGTCCCCATTATCACAAATGCTTTTTTAAAATATTGTAAATTTTCAGCTATTAATGACTTATTTCATTTATTTAAAAATTCTTTATGAAGAAATTTATTCACTTTATGGATTATCTATAATAGGACCGTATTTTGTTACACTAAGGTTGGATCTGGCTTTGCTCCTACTTATGTGGTTTATTTGTGAGATATTGCAGCCCTTCAGCTGAATAATACAGGAACTAAAACAACCCTTGATGATCTAGGCTGTAGGCTATCAATGAGATTTGTAACATAGTCAACTTAACTAGAGCAAGTCAGACTAAAATATTATATTTTCAGCGATAGTATAATTTCCGTAGTGCTAAGTGAATCAAACAAAAATTTAACTTCATACAAAAATAAAAATTCAATGACTTCATTGCATTCGCCTTCCGAGAAACACCATCTGCAAAAAATTAAAGTAATCGTAAGAAGGGTTGCCGTAAGTACTTAGTCAAAATAAGGAACGCTACAGGGAACATGCACAACAATACGATTTTCCAGCACCTCAACTATAATACAACAAAAAATTAACTTACCTAAGTAAAGTCTACTCTTTTCCCCAGTGCATAATATTTTTTCCGAAGTCCAAACTCTTCAGAACCTTTTTTTTTATTTCACAAATGTAAACAAAATTCAAACGGTACAGGTTTTTGACTTTTGCGATAGAATTTTAATCAAAAACAAAAATATTTGTGAAGTTACTCATATAATTAATTTAGATGGATGTTTATATAAGTATTTCTTAAAGATATATGAATAGTTAAGTTAGTGGTTGATCTATCATCATTTTCAAGTTATCATATTTTGTAGGGTGAAATATATGCCTATGTGTCTTGATTATATAACGAAAAAATACCAGGTCTCATCCGCTTTACACTACGAAATAATATCATATCTGCATGTTTACTTTTTAAAATAACTTTTTTTAAACCTGTCTTAGCAATGAGGTTATGTTGGTCATGAGGGGATCGCTTGTCAGTGATTCCCTTGTGACCAACCAATTCATTAAAGCGTAAAAGATTCATTAGCAAGGCATCACTGCCTTTTGGACATCACTGAACACTGCTTTCAAGCTATGACTGATAAGGTCATAAATAAAAATGACAAAATAAATGTGAACAATTTTGATGTACCTATCTATACCTCTTAAGTTATTCTGCTAAAGTAAACTTTACAAAATTTCTAAAGGACATTGAAAATTTAAATTGTTTCTAAAATTTGAGGAAGAATCTCTGAACTCTGCTTACCACGCGTATTTATTACATCAATAAGATCCTAATTACCATTTTTAAAATACTGCTGCATATTCCTACACAATATATCAATGAATATATCAATGAATATATCAATGAATATGTTTTAGTTGAAAGTCTGTAAAAAATCATGCTTTTATAAAAATATGTTAGATCGTTGGTACAGTCATATAAATCCGTGGTGTATGTTAAAGGATATTCCGTAGCTATTAGTAACAGCTGCTCAAAATCTCTGGGAAAAATTTAACAAAATTCAACACAGTTTCGTGCTTATACGGAGTATATCCAGACCGTTTGTTGCCTGTCTACGTTAAATAAAATTTGATGAAAGATAAAATATGTTTTACCTTTTCAACCTACTACAATTTTTCAATAGTCGTATAAGAATTTTATATGACATAAATATCTACTACATACATAAAAAGTATAACGTTATTACGCCTTGAAATTATATTTTAATTTATAATCATTATTAATATAACAGTTTCAATATTTTCAACATATTTTTTTTGTTACACTTTTATATGAAACAATGCTGGGTGAAAAATCTTTAATTAAGAATAACTACTTTTTATTTTTAACAAAATTTAATTAAAAAATAATATGATTTACTGTACACCACAAATTACTAATTTATTTTATACCCATATAAAACTAAGTTCGTACAGCCACTAATTTTATTCAACTACTATAAATGCTACTTTTATAAGTACACTAGCCGTAGTTTTTTTTATATCTATACTTAATATTATAAAGAGGAAAACTTTGTTTGTTTGTCGAGTAAGGCGCAACAATCTTTTTTTTTTTTATTCAAAAATCTTGATTTTTTTTTTGGACTACATTTAAACGCATTTAATAAACAATTTAATTATGCAGAAAGTACCGGGTGAAGTTAAGTGCTATAAATCCATAGACACCGTAACTAACATCGAGGACGCAGTGCACTACCCCCAGGAATTTTTAAATTCTCTGAACCCCGATGGGCTACCACCTCAAACTGTCGTTAAAAGTTGGCACGCCGATAATGCTTCTCAGAAATTTTAGCCTCCCCAACATGTGTAATGGCACGAAATTTCTTATAAAGGAGCTAAAAGATAATTTAATAGTTGCGAAGATTATAATCACCGGCTCTGCAGCTGGTGAATTAGCTCATATACCAAGAATACCCATGATTCCTACTGATTAGCCTCTACCCTTCAAAAGGTTCCAATTTCCAGTAAAAATTTCTTTCGCACTAACGATAAAAAAATCCCAGGGCCAAACATTCAAATTAGTAGGAATTGATTTACGAAAAGAATGTTTTACGCATGGGCAACTTTACGTTGCCCTATCACGGGTCGGGGCTCCCGACCATCAGTATATTTTGTTACCTGAAAATAATTTAACGTCAAATGTTGTTTTTAGAGAAGCTTTACAATAATCGCTTTAGTTATCTATCCTAAAACAACGGGTTGCACTCCGGGACTGCCGGCAGAAGTGAAAACTATAATATAGTATTAATTACATTTAAATATTTTCATCATTAACAACTTTAACATCCACATAAAGACAATCTATGCAGCCTGCGGATATTGACTGCGTCGTCGATGTTAGTGTGGTGTCTGTGAATTGACCTGGGAATCATTATGCTGACCGTGTCTATCCTGGATAGGCTTTTTGCAGCGGTAACCGATATCCACGCGGGAGGAAAAATTGTTGCTAAATAAGTTTACAAAATCAAAAATCAAGTCATAATATAGATAACTATTTACATGATGTGAATCCATGATCTGTATAATGTTATAAAGTTTTCATAATTTTCGGAAAGTTTAAAAATATCATCTTCTTACTTCTATTTATTTTAAAAATACATATTTTGAATCTTTATGGGTTATTTTGATTTCCGTTTGAGATACGCCATCCTGTCACAAATCCGAAATCTACGCGGACGAAGTCGCGGGCAGAATCTAATAATTAAGTATCACCACTTTAAAAATGTATTCTCCTTATAGGTCCAAAACATGTTCTCGATCATGCTAATAATATAAAAATTATTTTCTTTGATTATTATTATTGTAACGGTATTGTGTCTTGCAAATTTTATGATTATATTAAATTGTACAACGTTCAATAATAATTTGGTCAAAACGCTATAATTTAACATTTCAAACTTTTTAAAGTATTCTTCCAGATATTATTGAAATATTTAATATATCTTTTGGAAAAGTTTAAAAAAACGTTAAACAATTGTAATCGTAAAGTCAAATTTAAAAATAGACTAAGTAATGCTGTTTAGTTGTTATACCTTGTAAAATTTGAATTTTTATTCGCGAATATCATAAGACAGAATTTTTTGAGTTGTATTTAAACTAAAAAAGTACATACAATTTTTGGCACTGTGATGTGTCATGTGGTATTCTTACATTGGTTAATGAAAAAGGACCGAACTCATTTCAACATAACCTTCTCGAAGAAAAGTAGATCTCCAACTTGTGATCAATACTTCCAAATCTGTGGAGGAGATAATATTATTATTATTATTCAGAGTATATCGTCGTTTGCCTGCTAACTGGAAAATAAAACATGGCAATTAGGCAAAGAGATTTCAATCATAAGCAGCCCGTAAATGTCCCACTGCTGGGATAAAGGCCTCCTCTCCCTTTGAGGAGAAGGTTTGGAGCATATTCCACCACGCTGCTCCAATGCGGGTTGGCGGAATACACATGTGGCTGAATTTCGTTGAAATTAGACACATGCAGGTTTCCTCACGATGTTTTCCTTCACCGCCGAGCACGAGATGAATTATAAACACAAATTCAGCACATGAAATTTCAGTGGTGCCTGCCTGGGTTTGAACCCGAAATCATCGGTTAAGATGCACGCGTTCTAACCACTGGGCCATCTCGGCTCAGAGATTTCAATAAGGAATGCGAAATAAATATTTATTTAAATTTGAAAATAATAATAAACCGGCAATTATAGAGATTATGTAGATATAAATGTATGTATATGTTTCTTCTTTTTTTTTAATTTTGGGACTTTTGTCCTACACAGGTTCATCAGTCTCATTGTCCCTTCTTCCTTTTGTCAAAATATTATTTATTATTAATAGCCATTAAATAGAATTCTATCCTAGCAGATTCTGATAAAGGGTCTCATAGAAAACTCTGAACAAATCCAACTTCGAACAATCATGCTTTTAAATTAGTTAAGAGTAACTTTCTTTGATTCTGAGTCTTGCCACATTCCATCAACAAGTGATATATATCTCCAAAACATCCACAATTATAATTAAGACAATCACTTTTTTCATAGGAAACCTAAAACTTTTTGATGAGATATGTTCGGACCTAAGACGATGAGCTAAATAAACCTGTTTATCTTAAATCTGGCAAACCGAGGTTTGCGAGGAGGCTCACTTAGCATGGTACCAAATTCCCTTATTTTTAGATATTTCATTGAAATACTCTTTCCAGTTACCATAAATCTCTTTTTTGTACTTAGTTAAAACTTAAGCATAATCTGGTTGTGTTTTAATTTCCCTTCCTGATAGAATTGCTTCTTTTGCTAAACGGTCAACCTTCTCATTCCATTATAAATCTGTTTATAACTTTAAACTTAACGCTCTAAAAACTAATAAGTTTAACTTACCGTGTATTGCTGTGTTCCGGTGTGCGAGGTCATCCAGCCAGACTAATTGTATAAAGAAAATAAAATTTTAGATCCTATTGCCGGCATATTGATAATGAGCATTATAAATTTATTTACAGACTTTACATGTCAGTACGCCAATTGCTGATCTGTCTTTAATTTAATTAATTACAAATAAATTACGATTTTATTATTTTATAGTCTGTATCCAGATCAATTATGTAAAAAATAAAAAAGTTAGGTAAAATGTCAACTGGCTAAGTGACAGACGTCTATGTCTAGGCAGTAGTCAATAAACAAGCACTTGAATTATATATATTTCGTAGTATTTATTATTTACATTTGTACAAATATTGTTAAAAACATATTTTGGTTCATATTATAATTATATTTACCCAAAAAACAATACTTTTGTCTAATGTGGAAAGAATTACAAAAATCGCCATCATTTTTCTTATTGTTTAAAAAAGAATGTAGATATCACATTATAATTACGGATTACATCAAAATATGGGAAATTTATTACTCAGAAGATGCTTTTCTTAAATGCCTGAAGGTAAAATCGATCATTTTATCAAATACAGCATTTTCATTTTGTTATTGTAGTTGATTTTGTATTACATTGATTTCGTGTTAGGCATAAAAAAAGTAGACTATTTCCTTCCTTAGAATGAATTCTAAGGAAGCTTGTTTCCTACCAGACGTCATCAAATTCAGTTCAGTGACACACAGCCAGTTATAATTTTAGTATAAACATACTCATAATATGGGTAGGTCTATCTACTCATTTTCAATATTCTATCAGCAACAGTATTTTATGTTGTGTTCCGTTTGAAGAGTTAGTGAGCTAATATATAATATTAACAACTACCTAAAAAATGTTGTCTTAGATTTTCGCGATTATTACACATTGAAATAAAACTAGTTTTTAACGGATTTAATCGTGTATATTAATTATTTTAACATCCCGACGTTTTGAGCACTTTGCAGTGTTCGTGGTCACGGGCAGACTCTGCACTACAACACAACTACCTAAAAAGCCCATCACCACCGATGGCTATGGGCAGATGACCTCTCTAGCTATAATTAATAAAAAAAAAATGACATCATGGTTTTAATGAGAACAATATTTGTAAAATTGCAGGAAAGTAATTTAGGCTTAGAAATTAATACACTAGAGCTCACTGAAAATGGAACCCAAATGCTTCTAAATCCAACAGAATGTAAGAGTTTAAATATATCACATAATGAGTCATCACTTATTGTGTCTATGACTAGGTTTTACGGTTACCCTTTACACTTAAGAATTGAGCTAAATGAAGGATCTCATGAGTTGGTAAGTGTTAATATCTAAATTTAAAAATATTTAGAACTGATTTATGTCTACCGGTATTCATTTAAATTTAGTTGAATGGTTTGGATGGCTTTATAGCCAACTTAAGTTCATCATGGGTGGCATTTGCATGCTTCCAGCAGCTTAAGAATACTATAGTTTTTTGTGACTAGTTAAATGAAACTTTCAGCTGATCAGTTCCAATTATAAGCATATATTTCAAAATGATCTTGGCAAATGTTCTACTATTTACACTCTCTTCTAATTATCACCATGCACTATTGAATTGCACAATATGTATTGAAAATATAAATTAAACATAATCAATGATTAGAGAATTACAATACATTTTTTTATATAATGAACAATAATTAATAAAACCAATAAATTAAATAAAATACCATCCAATTAGAAATGAGCACAAATAAAATTCTTTATTTTTCAATTGTACTGAGGCGGCTATGACATGTCTATTTAGATTACTTGATTACTAATGGTGATGTATAACAATGAATAAGCATACGCTGAATCCATACCAAAATAAAAAAATATTCTGTATGTATTGCTATTTTCAATAAATAAATTATATTTTCATTAAATAAATTACATAAATTTGAATTAATCCCTGTACATACTTCAAGCCCTGTAAATAGTAATTAGTATTGTAGTTTCAATGTTGTTTACACCTTTAAAGACACTTCAAATTTTACCTATTTTAAGTGCTGAGTGATAGCTCATGGTGTAACTATTTCAATACATAAAAGAAAATTTTCAAAATTAACTCTGAAAAAATACATACTATTATTTTCTTTCTTAAAAAACTCAACATTTTTTTTTAATTCCAGTTTTTCCAAGAAGTTACTCAACAACTGCTGAAAACAGTGAAAGACTTAAAATGTAGTGAAACAAAATTACGTAAACTGCTTACAAAGAAAGATGAAGAAATTGAGGAATACAAATCATTAGGAGGCAAGATACGATATAGTTAGTATTATTTTAACATTTATTTAAACTATGAAGTTAAAGTGTGAAGTATTTATAAATAACAAATATCGTAATTACACTTGAGACATCCAAGCAATACCAAATATAAAAATTTATTATATGCACATGGATTTAAAATCAATAATTGTTTTCTTATATAAACAATATATTATTAAAAGTATCTGCAATAATTATAGCAAATCCAAAGAAAAAGAAATGTTATTTAATATTTAGTATATTTCCATATTGAAATACCTTACAATGCACCAAATTATCATATTTATAATTTATATTGCAAAATTATGTTAGTAAATGTAGAAAAGTTTTGCCACTTTGATAAAAAAAGTTACATAATTTATCATATTGTAAGTATATTTCTATGCTTCCATCAAATATTGGATTTTTTTATTTCTAAAATATGTTATGGATTTATGTTGAATTTGTTTTATTACTGAGGTAACAGCATTAGGTCTTAATTTGATAGAAAAAATAATTTGTTCTATTTTGCTGTTTTTTTTTTTCTTAATTTTAATGATAATATATTGTCAACCATTATAGCAATCAAGTCTCCTTTGTGTCTTGTCCATCATATGTGACATTAGCAAATTATTTGTACCTGATTGGCACAACTATAAGCCACTAAACTTGTTACAAAATTTATAATCAATTATATCAGGTTAATTAGAAGTTAATCAAACCAATTTGAACCATTGTTGAACCATTCTATAAAATAAAGTTTAATGTTAAAAAATGTCAAATGTAATTTCCTTCAAGCTTATTCAGCTCAGAATTTAATTATTATTTTTTAATTATGGTAGTACTAAAATTAATTTTTAGTATCATGTTTTGTAACATTTTTTGATGTAATATAATAAAATTATATTATACCATTTACAGCTGCACTTCCTCCTTATGATGACGACACACATATGCAAACACATACAGAATATGAAAAAAATTTTGGTGAAATAGAGATTTCCAGTACTATTCTAGAAAGAAGAATTAATGTTTCTAGACAAAATACCAAGTAAGTTTATGTTTAATAATTATTATACAGGTTTTATTAGTTAATTTACTGTTTTGTTTTAATTTTAAGTAAGCCAGTTTAACTACATGCATAAGAGTCATAAAATATTAATCATCAACATAGTGTCTAAAATTTTAAAATAAAGTAATTGTATAAAGTTTTACTATTTCTATAAACAGATAGATAATTTTGAAAATTTTATTTGTACATTTGTTTCTCAATATCATAATAACAATATATAACATTATGATATAGCATATTATAATAGCCTAACCAAAAATAATAAACAAATTTTTAATAGTCTTTTTACTAATTCCAGTGAAATAATGATTGATAGTAAGAAAAATATTAAACAAGAACCTGTTTCACAAGAAGATATCTCATCAAATTTAACAACTAGAGAATCAAATGATATAAAACAAGAATATATAAAGAATGAAATAACTCCAATTATTCCAACACGAACCAAGAGAAAAAAAATGCTGAACATTTAATGGAATATTACGTATGACAAATGTCATACTAAATATTTTATTTTATTTCTTAAAACTATGAAATATTAATTTATTCAAATTAATGTATATATATTTTTTACGTTCATTCTACTTTGATTTGAACACTAAACTTTTGTAATATATTTTATTTATTTTATATATTAATGCGATCAATTTAATTTTTCCTAATGTTTTAACAGAGTTGTATCTGCGGTGGCATTAGAAGTAACTTTAGAAGCAAAGAAATATTATTTCATTTCATTTTTGATTATTTAAATGTATGGAATAGTATATTTAAAAAATAAAGAAACTTGTTACACCAAATAAATGAAATTGTAAAAAAAATACTTGGTGGTTTGTTGCGCAAATGCATGCCTGCTATATTATATATTTGAGCAAGAATCATCAATACATTGAAATAAAACTAGTTTTTTTAACGGATTTAATCGCGTATATTAATTATTATATTTTAACATCCCGACGTTTCGAGCACTTTGCAGTGTTCGTGGTCACGGGTAGAGTCTGCCCGTAGTTTTATTTCAATGTGTAATAATCGCGAAAATCTAAGACAACATTATCATCAATACATAGTACCATTGTGTTTTGGCTGTAAGGGGAATTGAGCCAATGTCATTACAGGAACAAGGGATGTAATAAATTGATTCCCAAGAATTAGCGCATTGGCACTGTAAGTGTTAAAATGTCATGCCAATGTCTATGAGCAACTGGTGACCACTCGCCATCAGGTGGACCATTTACCCATCAGTCTACTAATTTTATATTTAAAAAAATGTATAGTTAATTTATAAGCAGGAACAATGAAAAACATAATTTATAATAAAATTTTATTGGTAATACATTGAACTAGCTCCAATTGTGACGCTGGAATTACAATAATGTAATCCATTGGAGTTTTTTTTTTTTATAGGTATTAAATTAATCTATAGTATTAATTTACTTTATGCATTCATGTATATACTAATGAAAAAATTATATAAACATAAGTAATTAATTGTGTATAAAAAAGTTTTTACTAAAAATATAAATTTGTAATCGGAAGCTTCATTGGACTCTGTAATTTTGAATTTGTTTTCTTATGAAGTAATGAATTTAAGAGTAATCAAATAATTCAATAATAAAAATCATCAATTTATATTACATAATTAAAAAAAAAAAATTTTTTAAAACAATTTAATTTATATTTATTGCCGTATATTTGTTTCTTACTCAATATAGTATTTATTGTGATTTAAAAAAATGAGTGTAATATGTTGCAGACAAAACTCTCCACAACATGGATAGTACTAAAGATAGTCAAGTCATATGTTAGAATATTTATGTAAACATACTTTATTCAAGTAAGCTCTTACAAATATATTTGAGTTATGCATAATAAAACTTATTTATGTATCTATGTTAGGAAAATTAACAAGAAACTGACTCGATCAAACTATTTGTTGTATGTGCAGCTACTATTTACAAAACTGAAGTTTCACTGATGCCAGTGTCGGTTTGACATAGTTAAATTATTTAAATGTTTGATTTATTTTTCATTCTCTGAACAGCATTTGTTAGCAAGCCTCATAGCTTTAACTTGAAAATAAGATTTCATAGTGACCAGAAGAGATTGAGTCGTTTGACTGGTTCGTTTGTATTATCAAATTGTGCAGAGATTTTTAGCTTTTCTGGTTCATAAATACAATTCATTCGATAAAAAACATTAATAAATAAGGCATATTATTCAAAACAAAATTAAATAGATGATAAAAACCATGGAGCTAATACAACTAACATAATTTATTTCAATTGTTAGAAAAGATTAACTATTGAGTTTATTGCCGGTGGTAGTTTTACTTTTAATATATTTCTGTAAAATAACGATTCAAAAGTTCTTGTAAGTCTACTTGAATAAAGTACATTTCGATTTTTTAATTATATGTATACGTACATACATAGTTTGATTTCTAATATACTGTATTGAATAAAATTTCATTGTTTGTATCGTATTTATTGACATGCAAGTATTCTTATTATGAATGAATAGGTTTAATTATAATGTATTAAATTTTAGTAAATTGACTTTTATTTACTTTTATCAAATATTTCTTGAGTGATTTAAAATAACTTATTAAAATATCCATTCCAATTCATTTTTTAATCTGTAATTTATACAGATTAAAAAATGAGATGGAATAAATACCTTATTTTAAAGAGTTAACTAAGAAATGGAATTTGATATCGTAATTGGAATAACCTAACCAGTATTTTATTTAAACATTTTATTAAATCATGTAAATAAACTGCACATTTTACATTTTTTAATTAATGATTTATTCCAACATCAATCATTTACATAAACTGAGTTCCAATGCCATCACATTATTTATAACTCTATCGATACAATATTTTAAGTTTTTTTTTTTTAATTTAAGAAGTTTAAAACTTTTTTTTTTTAAGTGAATTAAATTCGTAAAGTGTGCTTCTTTTTTGAGTCCTTATATATGTGAGCAAATCGCGTCGTTGCGTAAGCTATATGAGTATAATATACTATACTATTAATAACGATTTAAGCCGTACAATTTAAGGCTTTTGCCGATATGAGATTCTCTTTGCGATTTTTTAAACTAAGAGGAAAATATCTACTAATATTTATTAAGAGTATATAATGAATATTACTATTTGAAAATAAATATGCGTCTTAAAAAGTAATATTTTCTACAGTTTAAAATAAATTTCATATAAATAACTAATGCATGTTTTTTAACACAAATTATTACCATCGTATGTTATCGTTTACCGATTTCTTTAGTATCGGTTTTAATGTTACTACTTAATACATTTAATTAATTACTTTCTAAACTTTTATTTATTGAATACTACAAAGTTAATTGCTATAGTTTATACACGCAAAAAGAGCACACAGATGCATAAAGCGTGAATACA
Source organism: Vanessa atalanta (assembly GCF_905147765.1). Lineage (NCBI taxonomy): Eukaryota > Metazoa > Arthropoda > Insecta > Lepidoptera > Nymphalidae > Vanessa > Vanessa atalanta. The sequence goes on from NC_061877.1 coordinate 6,659,067, forward strand.
GTCTATTCAATAGCTAGAATCTCAAAACATATGAATTTGTTTTATTAAATTGCAAAAAATGTTCTCGAATAATCAAAAAGCAATTACTTTGATATTCATATAGTTAAATGACTCAACATGCTTTTTGATTATTAAACATCTCCTTGTCTATAATATGGTAAGTACTTAATCCGAATTACCGTAATGGTCAATTTCGACGTTCTCTTAACTCTTTGTTTTGTTTTGCCTAACCTTACATACCAATATTCTCAGATTATAAAACAAAAGGCGGATGGAGCGTGCGGAACATTACATCGAAGAAACAAAAGAGAATGCAAGTTCCGGTGTGTATTAACAATTTATATATTATGTATAATGTAATAACAAAAGATACGTCGTCGTTTCGTACTACCAGGAATTAGCATTCCTTCATTCACTCCATCCGCATTTTGTTTTTATAATCTGAGCCAATATGAACTTTATTATCTTATGCAATCCAGTTTCATTTCCAGTATTAATCGAGGAATATATTTGCTCGTCTACCGAATGACTCGAGAATTTCTCTACAAGTTATAGGGATGAAACTGGAATAGTTTACAATAACATTACGAACACTTAAGGTTGATGTATCATGTAGTGCCTAACAGTAAATAGTTTCTTACAAGTTATACACTTTACAAAACGTCTTACACAATGGAAGACGAATGGCTCATTTAATAATTGAAATTTAATGGATATTCATTCAATATCCATTTTTTTAATTGCCCGTAGTTAAAGCGCCTGTTGATAATAAGTTAGCAAATAAAACAATCTAATCTGTTTTGAGATTCTGACTCTACGAGTATCACATCTACAAAATTGAAAACATTCTACTGTTTTTATTTCACTATAAAAATCCCTTTTTATTTAAATATACGTCACTAGCAAATGTTTGTTCTAGAAAATCTATCGTTTGAATATTACGACTTGAATGTTTCGGTTTCGAGTTTAATCTGTCGCAGACTGGTTTACTAGTATAAAATTGTAGATTTTCCTACGTAGGATGTATTCGTCAGCTGACATAAGTGTAGATTTATTATTAATATCATATTGTGGTATCGGTTAACAACTACACTTTGACACGTCTGTTTCCGATTCGGAGGCCTTTATTACGTTGTCCCTTTCCTTCAGCTCGAAAGCATCAGCCTGTAAATAAAAGAAAAATGTGTCGTTGGTACCAAAATGTTTGACAATAACATTTAATATTTATTTCATTAATAATAAAACATATATGTATTAGATTTTACACGTGATCCATAATTGATTTACCTAATGAAGTGAATAATGTAGACGAATCTAAAGTTCACAATTGCTTCGACAATTTATTGTTTACTCCATTATTTTATAGTAGTCAAAAGTATATACATACTTTAAAAAAAAAACATTTACGAGGTGAAATTCATAGTAATATTTGTTTGTTGTTGTACTTATTTTGTTATGTTAAAGTTAATTGTATGTAGGTCAATAACATCTGACATCCTATTTTTTACCCGTACATTTCATAATTACAAAGAAAGGTCTACCGATTCCTCAAAGGTACGGATATTCCCTGCGTGAGATTGTCGTGTATCGAATTACACGTCCAATCTGACGCTTAGGATGTACCAACGGACGAACAATACCATCCGGTAATATAATGCGCTTGAGAAATTAAATTCGACCACACGTGAAATGTCCGTTTTGGACAGAAAATTGTCGTATAAAACTAACATACCAAAAGTAAGGCTTTATGTATTGAATTACTTCTAAATGAATACATACGTTAAATTGATAACTTATTAATATGTACGAGTATGATCGATATTGAATAACTAATTTTATATGCTACTGGTGAACCAATTCTTCTATTTGCATTGACTTTTATCAATAGGTATTTCAGTTATCAAGAAAATGTTCAATTTTAATACTCAATTGTTCACCTTGGTCTCTCGATATTCTCGTATTTTTCTGGCTAAAGTCAGGAAAGCTTCTTCGATGTTAATGTTGCTTTTACAAGATACCTCGAAGAATGGCATGTCAAAATCGTCAGCAATCTGAAAATAAGCAGGATTTAAATTGAATTTGAATTATCTCCAAAATGTTACCAGAAATATCCATCAAATCGGTCTGCTAAATGATATTATATATTCGGAGGTAACGCACCTAATCGTGTTCGTAAACATGATTTTATACCTATTAGCCATCATGGCTATCCAAATATGGATACTCCCAAAAAATGCACATATTACCTATATAACTAAATATGATTATAAAATATTCCAAAATTATATGATAAAAGTATTATTATAGTGCGTATGTAATACTTTTTACAAAAATTAAATTATTAATTATTTATTCAAGAAGGAATAAAATGGACTTAATAACTTAATCTTGTTTTTAGAGGAGATGAGTTTATCAAATTATTAATTCAATCAGTGGCAGCAAGTCGACTGATTAAATTGCTAACTTATCCGGGGTAGGTCGTTTTATTATCTTCTAAGAAACGAAAATAGTCATAAAATATATTGTATTTTTAAATAATACGTTATTTTTCCTTTGGATATTTTTTTTTTCCATAGTACACTTAAGCAAGTACTGACGGCAGTAATATACCTGTAATATATTATAAGTATAATGTTTATTATGCGATATTTTTTTTCCGATTTGCCACCCTTTTAAACTAATCGCCCTTGACCTTGGGGTAAAACGAAATAATAAAAGCAATATACCTTTTGACCTCGTTCCTTAGGAACTGCTCGATGATTCTCGTGCACATCACATTTATTGCCAACTAAAACTTTTATCACATCCGGAGAAGCATACTGTAAAATAAAAATGTTCAAAAGTGTAATTTCTCTTTATGTATATCTACAATTTACAACGTAATACGCCTGCAGTTTTCTATTCTTTGCAAGATACTAGAATATATATTTTGCTATCAATTGCTTACAGGAACGAAACAACTAAATAATAATGATAATTCACATACCTCTTGAATATTTCTTAACCAATAAGATAAATGGTTAAACGATTCCAGATTGGTAATGTCGTACATAAGTATGATACCCATAGCACCTCTATAGTATGCTGTAGTCAAAGTTCTGAATCTTTCCTGACCAGCTGTATCCCATATTTGAAGTTTAATGGGCACTCCGTCTAGATTGATTATTTTTTGCTTGAAATCTATACCTGGAAAATTGTTATATTTGTTGATAATTTATATCAATCGACATAAGTATGTATAAAGCCATTTTGTTTTTTAATATTTTATTCAAATAATTACACATTAAAATAAGTTAATTTGTATTTTAGCAGACATTGCGTTTTACTAAAATTAGCTCAAATCATAAGACAAAAGTAGACCCTATATTATACGTCAACACCTAACTGCAGTCGGGATATAATTTATGTTTATAAATAATGAAGCTTTCTATATATCCTATTTACCGTAATCCATAGCCTTTTAGTATAATTACTGGACCCGTACCAACTTAATATAAATGTCTATAAATAATAACTTGAACTATTGTAATGAAGTAAGTAATTACTAATACTTAAAACACGATGACAAGTACTGTTGTTTTCTTTGTTCTCACCAAACTTGAAATTCATAATTATAATTTACAATCTCAAATAAAGCGAAACAACAGCTGACCAAACTTAATAAAAATACATCACTTACCTATAGTAGATATGTAAATATCGTAATATCTCTCATCACAATATCTGTGCACAATACAAGTTTTTCCAACATTCGAATCACCCAAAACTAGTAACTTATACGTTGCAGAAAAATCTAAAGCCATAATTTTTGTTTACTTTGTGTTCAATACGCGGGTGGTCGCTCAAAACATCGGCCGAACTGTCAAAGTGAGAAAAATCAATGATGACAAGAGCGCATGTGCAGGATCACCCTTGTCTTAAAACAGTAACTAGTAAGATAATGCCCCCAGAGACCTGGGTTTTCCTTGCAACCGTCTATACCTACAACGACGGTGCAGACAGCGTATCGAACGACCTCGTGAATATAACTTTTTTGTGTTCCATTCTAATAATGTTAACGTTTTAGGCGTTGCTTCGCTTTGGCAGCGAAGTGTATCGAATCAAAAAAAAAATGTATTATTCAGTATGAATGTGTACCTACTGTGATCGCATGGATACATTTAATATTGTATTTTCATTTAAGACAATATTTCACTGTCGCCTCCCGGAGCCTATTCAGTTATTATTGTACATTAATATAATTAATAGATGTGGTTATTTATATATATTTCCGCAATAAAAATATTATTCTGACAGAATAAGTTTATTATTAAGGCATGATAAAGCACAAAAATAATTAGCATTCCCCTCGCTAGATTGCGTATCAACGGCTGAGTGTGAACCTTCCGGGTGCGGTGGGTGTTGTAGCTACATTAAGAGTTCCATTTATTTCATTTAAATCCCTTGCATATCTGACTGCTACATCTTGGTGGCCCCTGTACTATGTAAATAGCTTATGTTCTGTATTAATGCGCCCACTTGGCTGAATTGAAGATCACTTATCAGTCTTTGTTGGCCACTGTTGGGTATTCTTGTCCTTTTTTTTGAGTTCAAGGTTAAATATTATTGTATCTTTAATGGTCTTAAACTGCATAATACAACAATTGCACGCGAGCCATCTGTAAGTAAGTTAAATGATTATTATTAAATTAAATATGCTTAAGAAAATAATTATTGCTCTGTTGTTTACATTGAAAGAAAGAGAGAAAGACCGTATTTGAGACCGTACAAAAATTATAAAAATATATATAAGTTACTTCAAAATTAGAAAGAAAATAAAAAAAAAGTTAACCAAAGAAAAATAAACAACTTAAATTACTATTAACATTTACACAAAAGTACATTAAAAAAAAATATTAACAATAAAAAATGAATTGATACAAAAAAAGGGTTAAATTTATACATTGCATTCCAGTACGTATAAAATATAGCCATCTATTAAACGATAATGCTTCCTTTGTCTTGATTAAATCTCTCGCGAATCGAAGCAAATCTTTCGCACTAAAAAACATTACCTTTGTCATGAATCAATAGTAGATCATCAACAACCTAATTTTAAAAACTAAAGCCTTTATATAGGAAAAATATTTTTACCTTAGCCAAGTCAATCACTCCACCCTGCTTGTTGCCAAGCCTGTTTTAATCCAGGGTGAGAAAAAACACAGACAAAGCAAGTACATACGACTCTTAAAAAATATTTGTCAGTGGGATCCTAGAACACTACTTGCACCCGGGCGCCTTTTTTACTTTCATACGGGGCTGCTTGTCGCAAAAAAAACATTACGCTCAAATATATCATTTTTCTTATAAAATTATCTTAAACCTTTGACATTTTAATTGATTATATATTTAGTAGGTATCATCAAACTAAAAGTATGTTGCATAAATTATAATCCTGATTTAATGTCACGGATATCACTGATATCAGATTGATCGTAAGCTAGGGTGTGATGATTCATTTTTCTTCTGAGTTTAAAATAAGACTACAATAATTAATATTTAAGGCACCTTATCGTTCATAGCTTAATAGTAAAATACTGTCATATGGCAGATTTATAGAAGTAGGTAAGCAAAATAAAATAAATTCTTAGAGGGTTCATAAAAGGCTCAGAGACCAGAAAGTAGACCTCATCACAATAGATAAATATTTTAACGAGGTTTCTTGAAATTGAAAATTCCAATTTCCAAGCAATAGCGTCGGTGCGTGATGTATTCACTTGACGTTCCGGGTCACACGGTAGCACTAAGCTATGTCACCATACATTACGCGGTCAGGAAGAGTACAGCTTCATTTGTCAAAGAACCGCAAGTCAGCCGCCAGCGCAGCTTGATGTATTATAAATAGCTGCAATTTTGACATTCACGTTCCGTTTGCCATTTACGTCTCAGTCTACTGCTTCTGTTCCCCCCTTTAATTTTGCGGTAAATGATGAATGCTTTGTTGTTTTAGCTTATTTTCCTCATTATAACTTATGCGTTGTACAAGTATTACTTGTCTGTGTCGGTTTGTTGACTTCAGTCTCTATTATTATTTTATTTTAATAATTATTGGAAACTTAACTATTATAATTGCAAGGTTTAGGTTATGTCTTATGAACGTTATTCTGATAAGTATATGGTGTACTTATAAAATTGCAAAACAATCAAGAACAGTCGGTTGAATATTTGAATATTGAAATATGCCGTTATATCTCTAAACTCTATAAAAATATAAAAATCTTCAACAAAAAAAAGTTTTTACCTTATGTCAGTGATAATATATATTTGGTTGGCTTTTTATTGTGAGTGATAATTGATAATCCTAGACTCCTAGAATGATAATTTAATTCATTCTAATCCGATAAAATAATCAGAAAGAAAACAACTTAATCATTTAAGGTTAATTGCAAAAAAGGAATGAATTACATAAATAAGTTAAATAAAATTTTTATTGAAATGCTTTAATTACAGTCTGGACTTTAATCTACCACGAATAATTTAATTAAACGGTTGACAAAGTTAAAACGTGTGGAATTAATTAAATTTGTCAGATTATTGTACATGACACTTCAAGTGTCCGAACTTCGGATTACATAATAACACTATTCTACATGAAGTTATTCTGTCCATTTAATTTAAAATCAACCGTAAGATTTGTAAATGCTTTAAAATTATGAATACAATCGTTTCTTTCATTAAAATCTATTTCAAAAACTATTCAACAAGGATCTTTACTCCGACCATTTATGTATTAGTATACAGCCAAATGTCCTACTTAACTTGTAATTACTATAAATGATAATGTTATGACCCATTACTGGTAGTTACCCATAACTCAAAAGATTTACAACCAAGTGTCAAACTAATGTTTGACACTGGCACCGAATCGCTTTACTATCTATTGATATTATGAATGGTGGTCTCGGATATCTGACACCATTAGACAATTTTATTATTATTATTATAGAAATTACGCGGATCCGCATCAATTATTCCTCTTTTTTTAAATAAAATCAAAATAGTTCCATTGTTAGTTGTTTAGTGTACAAATTCATTCAATGCTTTATAAAATTAAAGAAAAACATAACTATAATACGCTTCAAGTGAATATTATTCTTAATTTGATCAAAATTGTTTAGAAATGACTAGACGCATTGCTTGCATTGCAATCGTCATCGTTTCGCTTTAATATCTATAAGACTATCACTTTCGGTCGCCAAGTGGTCTATTGTTTACGATACGATCTTTTTTATTTAATGAGCCCGCGGATCCGGTTGATTGTTACCTAATGGTAACGCACTTGTGGGAACTCCACATGAAGCAATTTCTTCGAACTTTGTATATCGCTCCAACCGCAATGGACGATAGTAGATAAATTCGCCTTTCCTAGCACTATCCAATCAATCACATAACTGACAGAGCAACAAATATTCGCAATAGATGCTCAGGACGTCGTGTTAGTACGTTACGAACAAAGGCCAAGCAATTCAATCAGCATTTAATTTAAATAATAACGTAATAATTTTTAAATAATATTTAAATTTTTCATAGCGACGTTTTTATTAAATAAAGAAGTAATTTCGCATGACACTGATTAATTTGTGCGATACGTATGCGGTTGGAGGTGTCGGTGTACAGTTTCTGTTACTCTTTTATGTGATGGAGAATGTTTGAGCGGTGGAGGCCGACGGGCTGAGGTCACTCCGGGTTCGAGCGGCGGGTTCCGGGAATGCGTGTGACAAGCGTATGTATTGTTCGCAAATTGTTAAACGCAAGGTCCCATGTAAATGTCAGTTTAGTCGGCGCCGGCGCCGGTCTGTCGTTGAAAACATTGCTTTTCAAGCTCAGAGATTGCTTCAAATCCGGTCTCATTTTTTTATTACCACATATAGTATAACCTTTTTAAAAGTAATTTCAATATTATTGAGTAATTAATATAAATATATAATTAAATAATAGCAATTAAGATTTTACGTTTACATTTAAACTTTTTAACAAGGTAAACAATTTTTTCGAATAATGTTTAAATAACTGAAGCATAAGTAGATGTTATAATTAAATGATCTCAAATTGTATAAAGAAATTTTATAACTTGCTATATTAATGGCAAACATAAATAAAATAATTGTATATTCTTTCTAAAATCAATATATTGTTATTGCTAATTTGAACTATATGTTAAAGTCATGTAAGTGTATTTTTATAATTTTGATTATTTATCTTTTTGACTTCTGTATACGCTCAAATGGACTGGATATGTAAAAGTCAAAAGAAATGAGTAGAAAATGTATTGAAGAGGTCGTACATACTTTTCTTCGATATGCCAGATATCATTTTAAAATATTGATATTATTGTAATAAATATAGATCGTGGAGTGCCGGGTTAGAGGAGCACTCTATATATTCTCTTGGATGATAAGGCGACGAAGGGATACTCCCTTAGTATACTACTACTACTTAGGGATAGTGCGGGATATGGAATAGTATGGGAATATTTGCCGTTTGTGCCAAGTGCTTATAAAGAGGGTCTCAATTCCCCTCAGGCCCGCTAGTCTCGACCACAATAGCGGTCGTAACTGCGTGACGGTTTGTGTCCGGCCGTGTATATGGCAAGCTATTAAACACGAATTTTGTATATGGCAACGTAGAATAGACGCCCTATGAAACTAAAACTCACTATAATAAATATTTTATGAAGACGAGAAATAAAGACTACTTATATCATCAAGCTTTTGTCTTCTCAAAGTTATATCCTGAGTATTATATTATGTAAGAAACTTTCGCAGAATATTTTTCAGTTGCCTATCATTATATTTAATTATAATTCATTAAATTTGTAGCATATAACAGTTATTAGATAATAAACTAAATTAAAAAGAGCTTGGAGATAATACTCGTTGATATTCTATATGTATGCAGTATGTATAATTATAAATGTACGTGATTGTTATTTGTACATATTTTTTTTCGATTGATTGAAAAGATTTACTACTGAGTATCTTGCCGTAACGTACAATATGATGGTGTTTACAATATCACGCGCGATATATAGCATTTTAAAATATTCCCTATAGAATGACGAACCAAAGGTTTTTGACTTCAATGACATATATTTGCTTTTGACCGACCTAGAAGAGTTCAGTCATATTAACTGTCATTTACTGAGTTGATCTGATGTTGATTTCCGATGCTTCAACACTTGCACCAAATAAACTTCGATTAAGAATTGAATGAAATTGTTCGCTTGTAAGTCAGCGACGACTCGTCTGACATAACTCAGATGAGTCCTGAGGTTGTCGGGGTAGTAGAGAGTCTTTTGTTGTACTCTATAATAGTAAAAAATAGTGGGAATCACTGTGGATGACCAGCGTACTCACCTTACGTGCTACGACTTCGACAAATTGTCAGACGTTGCCCACTTCGACATTCGAGTGGCTCTAGAATAGTAGCAGAGCTCCGGGGGAAAGCGAAATCACAGCTGAGTTAAAACTCTCTGAAAGAAATAGCAAGGTCTTTACTTCTATCATTTAAGTAGTTAAAGCTCCGACAGTGTGGTGTTTTTTAAAAAACGATGATAATATATGAGCTAGACGTAAATGCTCTTCACGCGAAGGGAACACGTAAGGGCTTTTTCCAGCAAGATAAAAAAATGTTGGGCTAACGAATTGATTAGAATGCACGGATGTATATCAAACACGTATTAGAAGTTAGGTTAGGTTACATTTCCAGCTAAATAAATAATCTAGTCCCGATTGGGTTGCTCTATAAATGGAACAATAATTAACCTCAGTTATGCAAATGATACGGTCTTACTACATGCATGAGTATATTTCTCAATGGAGTCCTCTTGAGGGAGTATCATAATTTAAATTTCTAACAGCTACATTAAGTTATGTTTAACGGCTACATAGGGTAACATAAGTTCTTAATATAGATTTCAATAAATTTCCTCTCAGCGTAAATTAATGGCTCAGTTCCTTAAACCGTCACCTAACTTTTTAATGATTGATTTGACATTTACGTCTGATGTCATACTATATAACTTTTTTTATTTTTGATTTGACATTTATGTTTGATGGCAAACACGTGCCTGCGAATTCCTGTATTTTATTTATATGACAATAGCTGTCAGCAAAACAACTTATATACATTTAAATAACTATAAATAGTAAGTTACAAAGTTTTTAACTATTTTTTTAATAATTCATCAATCACACAATTTTTTGATGTATAATATGGCTTTACCCAATGCGTTAATAATTTTATGATTCTCCGCCCTACTCTTATCTGTAATGTACTAATACCAACTTATTTATTCATTAGGACTAATTAAATACACCTTTTTGATGTACTGGCCGTAACAGTAAATATAAGTCAATGGCAGTGACTGACTAATTGTCTGACGTAAACAAAGTCGATACCGTTGTGATGATGGCGGTTCATTGCAATGTTAGCAAGACGGCACAGTGCACTAAAACCTTAAATTAATAAAGAATCTACGCCATTTCAGGCATATTGACTGACGTTTACATGTATAGCTGTTGCCGTGTGCCATGATAGTTGCTATTTACCATGTCTCTGTGTCAGACGATTGCGGAGGCTAATGTTACATCCTAGTTGACACCCCCCCCCACAGCTTCACCCTGTGTGAGGGTTCTTGTTGCAAGTGTTACATACATTTTTCTGAGATAAAAAGTAACCTACCTGCTATTACAGACTTTAAACTTTATCTATGCTATTTCATTGAAATCTATTCAGCCGTTCTGCCGCGATTGAATTCACCCATCTACCCATCCGAACTTTCGCGTTTATTAATTTTAGTAAGTTATCTTATATAAGTAGTTTTACGTGTATTATTTACTGGGTATATTATCATCAAAGACTCAAAAATAATAACGTATGATAAGTTATAGCCTAAAAGATTCCAATATTATTATTATCATTAAATATTAAAGAATTGGATTATAAGGAGATAATTATGGTATTGAGGTAATACGTTTATAATTCGTAAATAATGAGTGCTTTTAAATAATTGTTATAGTAAATTCAAAAAGCTTTGATTCTTATGAATTTAGTTTATGGTTAGAATTTTAATGATATTAGTAAATCTGTATAACCTATCAAATAATAAAAGTCTGTCAAACAACGAATAATTTAAAAATGCATATTAAGTTGGAATAACAATAATTTTACTAGAAAAAATATACTACACGGTACTCTACACTTGTATAGATCTGTGCACACCACTGTAAGTGTGTGTCCTGAATAAAAAACTAAAATTTTATAGAAGTTGTAATCAAATTAAAACTAAACAGTTAATTAGTTTTACAATCACATCCTGTATCATAAAAGCGTTTCTTGTCGTTTATGTTATAATATAAATATAAATACAACAGTGCCCTGCAAAAAAAATAAAAAAATAAAATTAATAATCGCTATAAGTAGATTTTAAAGAAACAGCATAATTAGTTTATATTTCCGCTTTAAATAGCATATTTCTTATTAATAATTCAGATTTGAAAACTTGTACATTTTTAATAAATAAAAAAAACATATTTATTTTACAACTATGAACTATACAATACATGAACTTTAATCGATTCTGGAAGTAGTAGGATTTTTTTCTACCAATTATAGACGTTGTATACCTCCCTTTTTTTTTTATGGTATAGGGGGCAAACGAGCTGGAGGCTCACCTGATGGAAAGCGACTACCACCGCCCATGGACATCTGCAACACCAGGGGGGTTACAGGTGCGTTGCCGGCCCTTAAGAAATAAGTACGCTCTTTTCTTGAAGGTTCCCAAGTCGTATCGGTTCGGAAAAACCGCCGGCAAAAGCTGGTTCCATAGAGTGGTTGTGCGAGGCAGAAAATGCCTTAAAAATCGCGCTGTTGTGGATTTACACATCTAAGTGGTGTGGGTGAAATTTAGAATTTTGTCGAGATGTCCGAAGATGGAATTCAGCTGCCGGGATTAATCCAAACAATTCCTCGCAACACTCCCCGTGGAAAATTCGGTAGAAGATGCAGAGTGATCCAACATCTCTACGCAACGCCAAAGGATCGAGCAGATCAGAAAGGGCTTGATCGTCGATAATTCGAGCTGCTTTACGTTGGATACGGTCAAATGGAAGGAGCTGGTACTGGGGAGCACCCGCCCAGAGGTGAGAGCAGTACTCCATGTGAGGCCGAATTTGCGCCTTGTATAGTCTTAGGCGATGGGCCGATGTGAAATACTGTCTTGCCTTGCTGAGCACACCAAGCTTTTTTGATGCCAATTTGGCTTTGCCTTCCAGTTGACCGCGGAACTGAACGAGGCTCGAAACATCAACGCCAAGTATTCCGATACTAGCTGTGGCGGCTAACGGAATATTCTCGAATCGTGGAGATACGACGAATGGTGTTTTTTTAGCGGTTAACGCGCAAACTTGCGTCTTTTTGGGGTTGAAGTGGACTAGGTTTAGCCGGCCCCAGTTCGAGACTTCGTTTAACGAAGACTCGATTTCAGACACAAGTTTGTTCCGGTTTTCTTCGACGTTTTCCCGAGAAATATTAGCACGGCCGGTGTATGAGGTGTCAACGGTACTGTCGTCTGCATAGCAGTGAATGTTCCTGATTTGCAACAAGTCATTGATATGCAGAAGAAACAGAGTGGGTGACAGAACGCAGCCTTGTGGAACACCAGCGTTGACGAATTTTTGGTCGGAGCATGCACCGTCGACAACGACCTTGATGCTCCGATCTGCCAAAAAGCTGGTAATCCAACTGCATAATTTCCCGGGAAGCCCATAGGAAGGAAGCTTCGAAAGAAGCGCTTTGTGCCACACGCGATCGAAGGCCTTCGCTATGTCCAGACTGGCTGCTAATGCCTCCCCCTTGCTCTCAACTGCTTCCGCCCATTTATGAGTAAGGTAAACTAGAAGATCACCGGCTGAGCGACTTCGACGGAAACCGTACTGGCGGTCACTAATCAGCTGGTACTCCTCTAGATACCGCAGGAGCTGACAGTTTACAATGGACTCCATTACCTTGGAGAACAAGGGGGTGATGGCTATAGGCCTATAATTGGACGGGTCTGAGCGGTTACCCTTTTTGGGAATCGGATGCACTAAAGCAGTTTTCCAGGAGATCGGGACGACGCCTAATGCGTAAGATTGCCGAAAAAGACGCGTTAAGACCGGTGCCAACTCGGGAGCACATGTCCGTAGCACGATTGGAGGGATGCCATCGGGTCCACTCGACTTATGAATGTCCAAGGAAAAAAGTGCTTTACGAACTGCACTTTGCCGGAATTTAACCTCCGGCATCGTGGTATCACATCGCGGTATTGTTGGTGGTGAATTTCCTTGGTCATCCAGGGTCGAATTCGACGCGAAGAGAGAGCCTAAGAGATCAGCTTTCTCTTTCGCGGTATGGGCCAATGACTCACCGTCCTTGTGCAGAGATGGAAAAGAAGGCTGACAGAAATTCCCAAGAACAGCCTTAGCGAGAGACCAGAACGCACGTGTTCCTGAAGGGAGACGCACCAGTCTCTCGCCAATTCTGCCAATGTACTCCGTCTTCGCCTTAGCAATCACATTTTTGAAGGACCTAGAGGCAGAGTTATATTCCTTTCTGAATGCACTGGTCTTTACATCACGAGACGCTGATGCGTTAGCCCAGTCATGGTAACGTTCCCATTTTCGGCGTGAGGCCGTTTTGCAGAAACGACCAAACCAGGGCTGGGACTTGCCACCGATGGGCACCGCAGTAAACGGAATGAACAGTTCCATACCCTGAAGCACCACATCGGCAACAGAGTCGGCAATAATGCTCGGATCATCCAGCGAGAAACAAACCTGCCCCCATGGGTAGGAGGCAAAGAAGGACCGCATCCCATCCCAATCCGCTGACTTGTAGTGCCACACGCGGCGGCAGCCCATGTAACGAGGTCGTGAGTACCGCATAACCGGAACTGTACTCCGAACGAGACAGTGGTCCGACGAGCCCAGAGGGGGATCGACGATAACCTGATAGCTATCCGGATGAGAAGTCAGCAGAAGGTCCAACAGGGAAGGTGTATGATCCTCCACGTCCGGTATTCGCGTTGGCGAGGTGACCAGTTGTGTCAAATCATATGCTAAAGCGAAGTCAAGAACAGATCTACCCGCATGATCAGTAGTACGTGATCCAAGCCATTCGGCATGGTGGGCATTAAAATCACCAAGAACCACGATCTCTGCAGATGGGATCTGCTGCAGTACGGAATCTGTAGCCATTTGGACGTGCTCAACCAGTCGGTCGGTTTCGGCATTACCGCTATGGGACCTATAAAGGCAAGCGTAGATTCGCGGATGGTCGTCACAATCTACACGCAGCCAGATAATTGATAGGTCCTGTCCTTCAAGGCTGCCGAGGCGTCGAGAGCAGATATCATCTCTGACGTAAACGCACACCCCAGCTCGTGGTACAAAGGAATGTTCCAATTTATACCCGGGGTAGGAAAGAAAAGTCGTATCGGCAGGAGAAGATATCTGAGTCTCGGTAAGAAAGAGCAAGGCCGGCTTCGCCGTCTCAAGGTGAAAGTGGACGGCGTTCAAGTTCGAGTTGAGTCCCCTTATGTTGCAGAAGTCCACAGTGAGGGTGGTAGGGGTTGCCTTATGATGCCTGCTCCGCTTGCCCCGAACAGTGGCGAGCGCAAAATTGCCCCCCCAGAATTCGGAGGGCAGCCTGGGCATCCCTGCTCAGGTGGTGTACGTCCTGAGCATGGATGCCCAGGGAGGGATTCTCCACCGCAGTCGCTGATGGTACCCTCCTGGGGTAATGTAACCAAATTCTGCACAACCATCATGTTTAGGGGGGGGGGGGATCGGGCCTCCGGGACTCTCACATACCAGACGAAACGCGGTAACATAGCTACCACTTCACGCTGATTTTAAGTGAGAGAGTGGTACTTCCCCGGGCGTGCCGGCCCATTCGGCTGCAACCCGAAGGTATGCAGTGTGGCACTACCACTTGTGATCACACACTTTCATTCCTTTATCTCCGGCGTTATATAAAATTGATAAGTTTATTGGGAGTATTTTATAATCAATCTTGTTGATCTTGTGACTCATAAAGCTGCAGATCTCGAGGTCCTGTACTTTATTCCCGGGCCTATAAAATAGCACAATACAATTCTCTTAACATATTCGTTCAATACTTAATTTAGCCTTATCTAGTTGAAAATATATTCTGTGACACTGACTATTGATAACATTCAATACAACGAATTATCTGAAAAGCACCGTCTCATTGGCTTCACGGAAATAAACGGCGCGTACTAAGTTTTTCACAATGCCATTTTGACCCATCGTTAAATCTCGTCGAGAGAGTGTATTTTACAGCAACGCCAAAGAACAAAACTAGATAATAAATATGTGTTTCTTAATCAGCATAATTATATAATATAATAAAGCATCACTAACTATATGTAATTACGTATTTGTTTTTGTTTGTAAAAAGGGTATTGTTTTTTTTAAATAAAAATTCTTGTGAAATTGCAAAATTGGCAATTTGTATAGTATGTTTAAAACAAGTATAGACTTGCCTCTATTCCTTAAACGTAGAAAATAAATTTATCCGACAATCTGCCACGATAAACGTGATTTATTTTTTTATACTTTAAGGACTCGAATAAATCTAGGTGACGATTACTGCTCTTAACCGTAACTTGTTCCGTGGTTTTACAACATACAATTTTACGACTACAAAGGGAGTGGTATCTGATGACATTAAATACAAAAGTTTATTAAATTATTTTATTTCCAGGAAATAGTAAAATTCATTAAACCCAGCGTGGTTTCAAGAATTTTCACGACTGTCTCGTTTCGATCCCGAGGGGTAATGAAGTTTTATTTTCGTCTCGTATTCCCTGTACGGCAGTAAACTGGAGGCTTTTATAGCGACGTTTACCTTTTTTCGCATTGAACGTACCATAGTAAAATGCGGTGATGAATGGTTCACGACTTAGCCTTAAGCAAAGACATAACATTTCAAAGACATTGATTTTCACAGTGGATATATATCCAATATTAGAACAACTCAAATAATATAAACGTTAGCTAATTTAAAACACTTAAGAGGGAATTACACAACAGTTTCTCAAGATAAACACATTATCTTTTAGTTGACGTAACAAAACAAATACGGTTGCCACCGTAGCCTGATTAATAACCATAAATCTTGTTAGATTCGCAATAAGGAGACAACGCTTTTCGCAATACTTAACGTAACAGTAATAATTAGTAAACTCACGATTTATTCTACTTTCGAGGTGTCTTCAG
The DNA here is from genome assembly GCF_905147765.1 of Vanessa atalanta. Taxonomy (NCBI): domain Eukaryota; kingdom Metazoa; phylum Arthropoda; class Insecta; order Lepidoptera; family Nymphalidae; genus Vanessa; species Vanessa atalanta. The sequence continues at coordinate 6,675,389 of NC_061877.1, forward strand.
TCTTCCGATGGACGTTATCGACCATCAGAAGATATTGATCTTTCCAACTAATCGATTGGTTACCTACTAAGCACAATGTTTTTTTTGTTTTCTTTTCGAATAAGGATTATTAATGGCCAAGTTTGAGTTTATCAGATTTATAAGGGACCATTTAGTAGCATAAGTAATAGCTTTTAAGTGTGACTTGCAACAAAACCCATTGAAACGTCACGCTTATAGCATGTACCATTAATTGTGACCTGCGAAATTGCTTATATTGAATTAAATGTTTGTTTAATTTATTCAGCTGCTATTATTTATATGTGAAATACTACGTGTAGGAACGTCAATATATTATTTCGATGCGATTTCAGGGGAACGTTTTACGTGCTAAAAATAATGTTTGTTGGCTGTTTATGATTAAACTATGATGACACGTCTGGTGAAATTACGATTAAAATACGTTTGGTGTCATTAACATTGTTTCTGCTCAAGATTTGTTCAATTGTGCGAGACAGAAGAAAATTTCGCTAACATGCGTACCAATTAACAGTGTCGCAAGTCAATTTTGATGAGGGCTAAAACTACATCAATAGATTTTTTTAAATTGAAACTGTTTATGTTTTGTTTTTTATTTAGATTGGATAAAGTACAAAAATTAAATAAAGCTGCATTTTTTTTTAATAAATGTGATATTACAGCTGTTGTCTTTGTTGGCGGTGTATTCAATTTTTATAAATGACTAGCGTACCTATTGATAATAATTTGATTTAAATTTTACATTTAAACATTTCTGTCGACTTAAATACCGAAAGTAAGATGTATTCAATGTGAGAAATCTTCATATTCAAAAATCAAAAATCATGAATATTATTAATTTAATAATAATACTCACTTTCGAAACGAATCAAAGCTCTTAAATTCAGATATAAAAAATATTTAATCCATATAATAAGGTTGCACATAAATACCCAACGTACTCGCACGTAATACCTGATAAATTGCTCAATTTATATAAATATATATTAAATACGGACAATGGTCGGAAAAAAAAAACAAAAGAAAAATATTTAAAAAGAAATTAAAACTTATTTTTGGGTTTTGATTTTTACGGAAGACCAAAGCGTGTTGGTATTAACATAAGATTATGTAAGTTTTTTTTTTTTATTAAGTAAAAATTAAGGGGACCACAAATATAAAATCATATTTTAATACGTATTCATTAAAGTATAAACAATAATATAAAAAGAAATATACAAAAAGTGGACAATGACATGAAGATATTGTTTTGACTATCAATCAAGTTAAATCTTAATCAATCATTAATGATTAATATTTAACTCCAACATAATAATAATTTGTTTAAGTTAAAAAATTACATAACCACTGAGCCGACGTGACCCAATGGTTAGAAAGCGGAATCTTAACTGATGCTTGTGGGATTAAACCTGGGTAAATCATCGTAAAGAGAACTGCATCTGTCTAATTTCAATGAATTTCTGCCAATGTATGTATGTATATATGTGGGCTGAGCAGTGTGGTGTAGCTAAGCTTCAAACCTTCTACTCAACGGAAGAGGAGGCTTTAACTCAGCAGTGAGAAGTTTACAAGCTGTAACTTTACTTTTTTAATTTATATTAATAATGTCGAACATTTAATTGTAAATAATAAATATTCAATTAATATAAAGTATTAAAAAAGTTACGTCAAAACCGTACGATATAATGCACGCATGACAATATTTTTATAAGGTATTACAAACGAACTAAATAGCCCCATTCCATGCACTAAGTGGGTACTTACCCACTTTTAACACAAAGACCGTTTAATTTATTCAGTATGTTTCTGCGCATATTCAAAAGTGTGTCGCTAAGTGCTGTTATGTAATCACGGATCGCTCAGACCTATCCTGTCACCAGTGTCACCACTGATCCGGAGATCCGCTACGGGTAAACATCGACGTGTTACATTCCTTCGTACTTTTCACTAATAACGATACGAATTCATGTTTACCAGACCATATTAAGAGAAGAAACTAAAAACCGTTCCTAAATTTTATTGATATTAGCGAAAGTAGTCTTAAATATTGGTAAATATATTGGCTTTCATCATTTCTCTATCATTAAGTGCGTAAATTTACGTTGTGATCTTCTGATTTAGGTTACTAAAAAGATTTTTGCACACGACGTAAACAAGCGTGACATTCTGTTTTGAATGATTCTATATCATGCTAATTAGAAGATCGGTTTTTCTGTATTTATAAATGTAGGACATATTATGTCATCTCGTTGTAATCGTCTTTGGAATTTTAAGCAGATTACACAGAAAAAATCATTCTAGAGTCCGGAACAAATATTTGTATATGTGGTATTTAGGACAATGTTATTTGAGGCCAGCAATGTTGTTGAAAATTATCCAGTAGCGTAATATTTAATTACTCACGTTGGTCTAGACACTAATTTATATCGCTCCGAATCTCGAGTTCTTTGGTTAAATCCTAAGCCTGTTGTATATTTCCGTCAGTAAATTTTTTTTAACAGTCGTGTCTCGGAATATATTTTAACTCAAAAGCCCTGCGTCCGATTCTTCAATCGTGTCAGATAACCATCATTTTACTATTTCTATATTTTAAGGCTACTCTGTGATGTACATCATCATCATCTTCCTCGCAACCATAATGAAAATGAAAACGAATAAATAAAACGTGTATACTATGTAAGTTGTGCTGTTGTGTCTGCAGCCGAGGTTGCTCATTACGTCACAGTTATAAGCTTTGACAACGACTACTGAATTTTCAATTATCTTGTTTTCAGCGGAATGATAACTATCATAAGGAAATGCCGAGTCGAATGAAATTACACCAACCATTGGATAGCGTGGTGGATTAATGTCCAAGGCTTTTTGAGACGAGACGTACCCAGCGGTAGGATATTCATAGGCATTCACTTTCTTAATATTGAAGTAAATTTAATAGTTTTCTAGTAATACATAATACCGTTACCAGTCCGGTACATATCTTAATGTATGTGTATGAGCATTCGAATATTCCTCGTATAAAAAAAAATCTATATATAGAAGACGAAATCACAATTTTGTTCTTAAAATCTGTCAATTCCTCTACATCATAAAATGGTTGTCACATATGTAATGAATACTAAATTAAACACTTCTTTTGTTATTATGGTAAGGACTTTTTAATTTTGACGTCATTTCAATAGTCTAAATTTACACTTTTATTGAGGAACTTGAGTCCCGTTTTTGTGCATAAGTTCCGATTGCTAAAATAGCCACCTGCGCAAGATATACGACAGTTATGTGAGTGATGTGTATTCTCTATCATCTTACTCTTATAGTCAAATACTTACATCGTCAATGCGATATCAGCCTTGAGAACTAACTGTCACTTGAGCTTATAATTACAATGCCTCTTTAACTAATTAAAACTGAAAACACAATACTAAAAGTAAGTATTGTTGTTTGTCGGTTGACTATTATAGAGCATTTAGTGAGTGGGCGGTTGCACAAAGCCTCACCACCAAGCAAACTCGCTAACTCCAGGCTACTGAGAATTTATTGACAGTTTTTATCCCCGGAAAGAATTCCGAGGCCTTATAAGTTAATTTTCTTAAAAGAGAGCTAGTGCCTAGACTATTTATTTTAAGCAAAAACTTACGATAGATATATAAATGAACATATAATATAAACTTAAAGATATTTAAACCGCAAGATACATTATGATACAGACAAGATAAAAATATGTTTACATCTGTAAAATAAAAACTTTCCCTAGGTCTCATTTTCACATGAAATCTCAAGTGAAATCACTAAAACGTATGTTATAAATAAAGTTGATAATTTGTTATTGCATTTCTACAAATAAGAATAATTCAAATGTTTACATTTTACTCCAAGCGTGGGTTTTATTTCTTTGTGAAAAGATACACTCCGTAGGCGTCGGCTCACACGAGCCTTTTGAGATAATTCAAAAGAAACTTTGAAGAGACCTGTCCAGTGTTTGCCTTAAATACTTTACATTAATAAGAACCATCATAAATAACACCATTAAGGCTTAATCTTAAATGTTTGTTTATTCGTTTTCGTTTACTTATTTGATAAATTTCTTTTTCTACATTTATTATAGATACTTACTTATAAATCGTACCTATAAAAATGTTATAAAATAATGAGTTAAACACAAACAAAAATGTAAAGGAATTTGAAACATTTCGAATATTTTTATGTGTCTAAAATTATGTTAATACAATATTCTACTATATGGAAGTCGGTCGTAACCGCACTTGCCTATTGGCGCCACCTTCCTACGCTAGGCCGCTAAGCCTTTTCATCATTATAAAATATAGCTGTTTGCCCGTCAGACCTCGTATGCGTTCGAATAAAATCATCTACAATATTTCTTAATACGATACAACAAATACGATTCAATTTCAAATGAATTACAATAACCAAAGCTTCTATACATTGACTTACTAAAATAAGGTAACATCCTATAAATGCCACACAGCTGGGCTTAAGCCTCCTCTATTTTTTGACAAGAAGGTTTGAGCTTACTACACCACTCCGATGCGGGTTGGTGAAATATTTTATCCGGCACAGTCAGTCTCTACAATATCTTTCTTCGCCACCGAGCACGAGCTGAAATATATGTATAAAAAAAACTGAGTAATTCGTTATAATATCGACGATATGTTAGCTAATTCCATATCTCATGATTGATGAAAGAATTTTTTTTCCGTAACTAATTAATTATATAAAGTAAATTAAGGTTAAATAGTCGCAATCAAATTGAATATTTTATACCATATCAAACTGATTTACATTATAAATTCATTACATTACGGAAGTGACGATCATTATTTAAATCATCATCTCGTTACTACACATGTCATAGAAAGGATAAGGCATATTAAGATCGTTTTCATAGATATTTAATATCTTAATAGAATAAATTTACGAAATCAATAAATAACGCCAAATCTGTCTCAACATTTCTAATCTAGATTAAAATTATAACGATCATTAAAAATTGGTGATGATTTATTGGATTACACAGCAATCTTCCGTGTTAACAGAACAATCTATTATTGTACAAATTATATTAATCGTATACATTTCATATGTAAGCTCCGCTCCAGTGAGAATCATTGCATTGACTTCCTCGTATATATCAACTAATTTTTAGTACAATGAAGATTTATTGACAAAAACATATTTAGTGTTCTATAGAGATGCGTCAAGAGATGTAATCCTGGTGTCAAATATTTGAGTGGTATTACATCACTAAGCTCAATAGTCAATAGTAATAGTATAACGGCATACTGTCAAGGTACATGTTACGTAAGCGCATCCGTTTAATGTCATTGACATTACGGATGTATTCGATTTGTGATCAAGGGACTTTAGAGATTTGCCAGTGAGAGTGTTAACTTTACATTAGAAATTATATATAATATCGTATAAAATAACACAATCGCTTAATTATATTTGGTCAAAAGTGAGCCGTCAACGAGAATCATATAACGCAAGCAATATAAATGCAACAAGAATCAACAATAAAATTGAAAACTTCAAGATATCATGATTAATTATAATCATAATAAATATGATTATTATTTTTACAATGTAATCTTCTGTAAAGTGAAAAGTTATACTTGATAATAAAATATTTATATATTTTCATTTTGAAAGAAGAAAAACAGGTACATAAAGCTTATGTTACTCTAAGAGGAGCAGATTTTATCCTCAGACTAAAAATGTTGTAAAAATACAACAACAAATGAAAAAAATTTGGTATGACAACATTACAGATATGTACATCAACAACCTTGTAATGTTCTTCATATATAATAACGGCCTAATTTTTATTCAAACGTTTGTTCTGCTTCGTCTATCTTAATTTTTAGTCTAAGAGCTAAAGCCAAAAAAAGGAACAGCTCGAAAGTCGGCCACTGTTTGTGCACCACTTCCGCTTCTATTAAAAGGGTAATTTAAGAAAAATCGATATACCCCAGTAATAACAATAATAGTATAAATAGTCTAACATACCGGTTGAAGTGATTAAAAAAACAAAATATTTACGTAACAATTATTAAGAATTCATCGAAACCATTATGTATTTCTGCTCAGCATACAAATCAATAAACCGGTTAATGTGCTCGTAATTACAATAGCTATGCCGTAGAAACTGATACATTATTAGTAAACACTAATCACACGCGTGGGCTCTCATATCTCTTGTCACGAATGATAAATAAACCTTTCATTTGCTTATTTGTAAAACGCAAAGAATGCAGATAAGCAAATGTATATCGAATCATGCAATTTTATCGACTTATGCAACCATTTCGCGAATCAGTCAAGCAAGAACCTGATGTTATGATATATGGTGTTGGCAAACTATGTCGTGACATGTTCTAATCGTATCTAGTTAAATGGCTAATGGACACTAATGGAAATTATCACGAGCGCATCAAACGATACTGCTCGCGACTGCTTGAGAGAAAGCACTAACTTCGCTGTACTGCATTAAGGTTAAGATGTTTAATTTTTTAAATAAATTTAATAACGGTGAAATACATAAAAAATATGATTATCATAAGATTTCTTCAATGTTTGAATTTTGAAATTCCATATGTGCGAATAATATGTAATATATTGGCTCACTATATGAACTTTGTGGTCCAATGAGACCATAGACATATTATAAAAGACACTGAGAATATAGCCAAAAATTTTACTGATCCGACACTGGATTCGACAAAACCCTAAAGGTTCGTAATAGTATAAACCAACCTACACAACTTAAAAAATTATGTATCTCTTATTTCATAAAACTAAATTTCGAAAAGATGTAGGCATTTAATGATGTAATAAATATATTTATTGTGAAATTTTATACACCTCTAACTAATATTTTCGATACTAAAATGGCAAAAGAAACAGCTAGATTGTGCTATGGACGTGATTACCGACACTGGGAATTCACTATTCATTGCAAAAAATTCAATCAACTCAATACTTCAAATCAAAGATAGAAATCTATGTTGTATTTATGGTTTAAATCGACAGAACCAGTTTTTGTGATATTTTTTTCTTATTTGACTGCCCTACAACAAATATTTCAGCATCCAGTTACAAAGCGATGAAAAATTAGGAATCAATTAAGTATTTGCTTTCCTTAATAAGTGCCGATTCATAACATTACAATAATATTGGTATAAAATTTTAAAAACGAAATGTGACAGGAACTCATCTTAAAAAAAATTATGACTTACAAATATACATTTTAAACATATATATCGATACAAAAGCAAATATGGTTGACGAACTTTTTATTTCAATCAAACCGTTATTATTTTTATTTATATTCACGTACCGACGCGACGATTGTAATTTCATACAGAAATGGATAGAACATCGCCTTAACTTTAAGAGGTAATCATATCAATCACATGGTTGATATACTTAAGATGAAATTGCCTAATTATTAAAATATAAGTATTAGCAATGTAGGTTAAATATGACTACAAAAGAACGTACCGATCTCAACTTACATTTGCATAAACATAACAATGTTTGAGTCGATATAACATTTGATATAACATACCTAGAAAATGACACAATCATATATCATGTTTACTAAAAATAACTTACGTAAATTAGAAAAAGTTATTTTATATAATTTTAGATTTAGAACAAAGAATGTCATCACTGATATAAAGAGACACTTTTTTGTGTGTCACAATATAATTTTATACACGCGCTGGGATTAGAATAGGACCTCCCCAACTCTACCCGTGGGTGTCGTAAGAGGCGACTAAGGGTATTCAAGGCCCACTGCATATCACCTGCACTTAGGGCTACCCGCACGGTGGCGGGTAAACCACCACGACAGCATTCCCAAGGAGGGTTGGTGTCAGGCAGGCGGCCGACCATAAAATCTTAAGCCAAAACCCTTAGCAGCATGGATACTAAAAACCATTCGAGTGATAGGGCTAGGGCGTACCCCACAGGCGACGCGCAGGGGCAGCACCCGGCTCCTGTGGGAAATGGACAAGGGTTGTCGCACCGGAACGGGCGGGTGCGACGTAAGAAGCGAGCTCGAAGTGTGAGAGAGTTAAAATTGAGGTGTGCAAGTTGGAATGTAGGAACGATGTCTGGAAGAGGAAGAGAGCTAGCAGATGTTTTAAAAAGGCGACGGATAAATGCAGCGTGCCTGCAAGAGACAAAGTGGAAGGGTGCAAGGGCTAGGGAAATCGGAGAAGGATATAAATTATTTTATTGTGGAAGTGATGGCAAGAGAAATGGTGTGGGTATAGTTTTAGATAGTAGGTTAAAAGAATGTGTGGTGGATATAAAAAGAGTGAATGATAGACTGATAGCGATTAAACTGATTGTGGACGGCATGACACTGAATCTAGTAAGTGTGTATGCGCCGCAGTCAGGCTGTGAGGAGAGCGTGAAAGAAAAGTTTTGGGAGGACTTTGATTGCCTGCTGATGAATATACAGGATAGCGAGGAAGTCTACGTGGGTGGTGATTTTAATGGCCATGTAGGAAGAGAGAATGATGGATATGAGAGAGTGCATGGTGGGTGGGGATTGGGAAACCGGAACGCTGACGGTGAGACACTTTTACAAGCTGCCTGTGCCTTCGACCTGGCTATAACAAACACGTGGTTTAATAAAAAAGAGGAACACCTAATAACCTACAAGAGTGGCCACCACGCGACACAGATAGACTACTTCCTAGTGAGGCGGAGGAGTCTATGCTGTGTCAAAAACTGTAAAGTGCTGCCAGGCGAAGCATTAGTCGCCCAACATAGGCTTGTGGTGATGGATGTTAAATTAAGTGTCTCCCCCAGAAACAGCCAAATACGGCCCCCTCCAAAGACAAGATGGCGTATGTTAGAGAATGATGAATGTGCTAGTAGATTTAGGAACCATATAGTGGAGAAAATTATAGAAATGAATGAGATGGAAGAGAAATTGGTAGATGATTGTTGGAATGAGATGGCCAGGCATATAAGGAAGGTCGCAAAGGATGTGTTTGGAGAGTCGAAAGGAAAAGGTCTGATAGATAGGGATACATGGTGGTGGAATTTGGAAGTGCAAAATGTACTGAGAGAGAAGAAAGTGGCATTTAAAGAATGGCAGGTTGTAAAAAATGTGAATACAAGTTTAAAAGATGAAAAAAAGGAAGTTTACAAGGAATTTAAGAGGAGAGCAAAGAAGGCGGTAGCAGTGGCCAGAGCTAAGGCACAAGAAAAGTTGTACAACTCACTGGACAGCCCTAGAGGCCAGAAGGAACTCTACCGAATTACGAAAGAGAGAGAAAGACGATCGAGAGATATAACACATATCAAATGCATGAAAGATGAGGCTGGTAAGGTGTTATGTAGAGATGAGGAAATAAAAGAGCGATGGAAGATTTATTTTGAAAAGCTTATGAATGAAGAGAATGACTGGAATGGTATTCTCCAAGAGGCACAAGTAAATAAGGGATTAGTAAGAGAAATAAGCATGGATGAGATAATGACAGCAGTCAAAAGTATGAAAAATGGGAAGGCTTTGGGTCCAGATGACATACCAGTTGAAGTATGGAAGGTGTTAAAGACTGACGGATGTATGTGGTTGACTTTATTCTTCAATAAGTTGTTGCATGAAGAAACCATCCCTCAAGAATGGTGCAGTAGTTCGCTAGTGCCCATCTTCAAAAATAAAGGGGATATACAGGATTGCAACAACTATAGAGGGATAAAGCTCATGTCACATACTATGAAAATATGGGAGAAGGTAATAGAGAGAAGATTGCGAGAAGAGAGTGAAATTGCCCAAAATCAGTTTGGGTTTATGTCAGGTCGAGGGACAATGGACGCTATTTTTGCACTCCGCCAATTGTGCGAGAAGTACAGACGTGCTCACAAGAACCTGCACATGGTATTCATTGATCTCGAGAAAGCCTATGATAGGGTGCCTCGTGAAGTGTTATGGTGGGCATTGAAAGAGAAAGGTTTGCCTGGGAAGTATGTGGAGTTAGTCCGTGCTATGTACAGGGGATCCTGTACCTACGTCCGATCGTCTGCCGGCAACACTGACCAGTTCAGTGTGGCTGTAGGGTTGCACCAAGGGTCGGCTCTAAGTCCTTACCTCTTCCTGCTGATTATGGACGCTCTAACGGCGAACATACAGGAGGAGGCACCCTGGTGCATGCTTTTTGCCGACGACATTGTACTGGTTGGTGAAGATGGACCTGAGATCCAGAATAGATTGGAAGATTGGCAACAGAAACTGGAGAATGTTGGCTTGAAAATCAGTAGAACGAAGACTGAATACATGTTCTGCGATTTCGGCGGTCTCTCCGGTCCTGAAGCCATAGCGCTTGATGGCGTAGCCCTTCCAGTCTGCTCCGACTTCCGGTATCTCGGTTCACTCATTCAAGGCGATGACGAAATAGATCGAACGGTAAAGCACAGGATTAACACAGGGTGGATGAAATGGCGGCAGGTTACGGGAACAATTTATGACCCCCGTATTCCCCTTAGACTTAAGGGGAAGATCTATAAGACCATGATCAGACCTGCTATTCTATATGGATCAGAGTGTTGGGCTATAAAAGGGATGACTGAAAGACAATTGCATGTGGCGGAGATGAGAATGCTGAGAGCAATGTGTGGTGTTACGCGAATGGATAGAGTAAGGAATGAGTACATAAGAGGAAGTTTGAAAGTGGCACCGGTAACCGAGAAGCTATCTGGAAACCGGCTGTCTTGGTATGGGCATGTTATGCGGAGGAATGAGGACCATGTTGTGAGAAAGGTTTTGAGTATGGATGTGGATGGATATAGAGGTAGGGGACGACCCAAGAAACGATGGATGGATTGTGTGAAAGACGATATGGTTAGAAAGAATGTTACTTGTGAGATGACGTCTGACAGAGAAGTATGGAAGAAGAAGACATGCTGCGCCGACCCCAAGTAAAATTGGGATAAGGGCAGGAGGATGATGACACGCGCTGAGTTAGCTTGTAAGTGTATACGCAATTTTAATCTTATGTTTTTACTGAAATTTTATCGTAAAATGTGTTTAGTATATCCCGTTGGCTTCATAATAAAGTAAATAAATAAACTTTTAATTTATTACAATAAATAAAATTTTAATTTATTTACTAACCAATTGAATAATCATTGAAAAACCTTCACATTAAATTGTAACAAATGTTTCCAAACATTACTCTCAAATAGAAACTAACCAAAGACTAAGATTTGCCATAGACAATTAATACATTTTTTAAGTTGTTGGACAACTTTATTAAAAAAAAATTGTAGAAAATCTTATATAACTATTTATATACAAAGTAACGACAGGCAGATAAAACAAACTGCTTAGTAATTTAGTTTTAAAAAATAATTACTAGCAAAGCCCGACTGAATTTGTCTTGCCTGTATAATGAATGTACGAGTAGGTATAGCAAGAGTCGTAGCGCTGCAGGTTCCTCTAGCGGTGAGTTACAACGATGTAAATATCTATGTAAAAAGTTTATAATATTAAGTTGTAAAATATTGATTGTTTTAAGAAATTTGTATTCAAATATTATCTATATTGCCTTAGTTAGTTTAAGATACATTTTATTTATAAACGATTATCCGATCGTTCACTAATTACAGAGACCGATTTTATTTCCGGTGGTAGCACTTTACAAGATCTTGTTTGGTCTGAAAATTAATCACTAGCTGTATAAGATAGCAATAAATATATATTTCAATCGTTTTATTAATTATTTAATCTGTTATATTCCTTCGCAACATTTGAACTACTTTTACTGTTTAAAAATATTCTTAGAATTATGCAAGCGACGGGTCGCGTTTCGTGATCGATGTCTTTGGGATAAGGTTTTGCTAATTAAACAATATTAACATTTGTGTGAGGTAACAGCGGTGTGGTCAGTTTGATGGCTACGCAATGTTTTCTGCATGTCAATGCATGTCAGTGTATTGGGCAAAGGAATATCGTGAGTCGAGACTCAATATTAATTTATATTTCGCTAAAATTGTTTATTTTAATTGTTCAAATATCATTAACATTATTGTTTTTGTTACGATAGGTACTAATAAATATAATATACTTTATACGTAAATATTTTTTATTTATACTTATTTATATTTAAAAAAATATTCGGTCAAAGCTGGGTTCAAAAAGCAAAGAGCAGGTTGTATTCAACCCAGAATACAGGTGTTTAAATTGATATATTCGCGTAGGATTAAAGTTCGAAGATAAAACGTCTATAATTACTTTATTTGCAAAATTACTGTCTTGATTATTGTTGTTGTGTCAATTTAAAAAGCTGCAAATCCCAAGGTCCTGGGTTCAGATCTCAGCCGAAAGCTATCCGCTAATAAGTGCAGCCCGGAGTTTAGAAGTAAAGACAACAAGACAGTGTTTAAACATCTGTGCCGCTGAAGGCAAGTCCGTCGGTGTTGCCCCTTTTCACGTTGATCAGATTTGTTTTATATTTGAGAAACAGGGAACAGTGCAGTTGTGCTTAAAAGTGTTAATTTTTGTATTATAATATAGCTTTAAATGACTACCGTGGTCATGACTGTTTCAAATAAATCATATATATAACTCATTAATGTATTATTGTTAATCAACGAAGATGTGTAAGTGAAGTGAAGTGAAGATGAATGTGAAATGAAATTTAAAATTATACTCTTCAAAATTACGCTCTACATAATTAATCTCGTAGAGAATAACATATAATTCCTAGAGATGGACCGAATGTGGAGTGAATCGAATACGAAATTCCGTCGAACATTCGGTGAAAATAAATCGGCCGAAATTGATCGGCCGAACTTTCGAAGTACAAGTAATCCTTAACTTACAATGTGATAAAAATGATTTCATTTTTATCACATAGTACGTTAAGATTTCCTTCCTACTAAAACAAATGACTATGAGTATATAAAGACCTAGTTTTATTTTACAGTTATGATAAACAGTATGATTTAAAATAAGTAGGTATTTTATATTACTTTTTTCTTGCACCGAATGTTCTGCATTTGAACCAAATTTCAGCCGAATGTCGAAGTTCGGTTCAAGCTGTCGACATTCGATTAAAACGAATTTCGAATCATCACTAATAAATACGTTACATATATCTTTTAACATCATAATACCTACAGTAATAATATGAAATGGCAAAACTTCATAATCCATCGACAGTAGATCTTGGTATTACAAATAATGACCCTTCTTCGTATAGCATTGACAGGCTATTATCAGAAACCTAAGTTAATACCATTAATGGTGTATAATCCATTTTATATCCGACCCTGACCGGGTGTGTTGGCACGATTCAAACATTTGACTCACTGTGCTGATACTCCGCTCTCGAAGACCTTCACACCTGGGAAAGTTTACAAAGCATTTATTTCAGTGTCGGTTAAGCTTTGTTCGATTCAATCAAAATTTTATATTATCTATTAATTTATGTGTTGCAATTTAAATTAAAGTGTTTTGTTGTTAAAATTCATTCGACCTATTTGCTTAATAGTTCTTTTATTATTGGTTAATAATGCGAAGACATTAGAAATAGAACCAGCTATAAGGTAATAAAGACAAAAATTGGGTTTCTTAACATGAAAATAAAAATGTTACAAATAAGAAATAAAAAATTTATAATTCATCATTGGAAAATAACAATATTATAATTTATTTATACATATTTCTACTTTCTACGATGAAACGATTTCTGAGAAAAATAGCGGCGACGTCTTTAATTTAATTAGCATTTTATTTTATTATGATGATTTATGCACGAAGCATTAACTTCAACACATTTAAAAATCAATTGTATTTTATAATTAAAAAAAAAAACATTAACAATATATAAAAATATTACATAACTGTTATATGTACGTAATGTTTGTAATAATATTAGGATGATGCATTACGTCTATGTACGATGTGTGTCAAAACATATGACAGGCTTCTGCTAGCTACACTGACAGTACTTTGACTGGTGAAAAAACTGCTCATTAATAATTGTACCCGACTTTGTACAATGTCAAATCGCCTTTCAGTTATTATACAAGCTATTATTTGCATAATCTTCCACGTTTATTGCGATAATAGTTGAATGCAGTTCATTGTTATACATTTACCGATAAGATTTATGGTTATAGGGGGCAATTCTACTGACTTATAACGGTAATGATCCGTTCCTAATTTTAGTCCAGTGTGAACAAATTCGACTATTCCTCAAAAAAAAAAAATCTACGGACCCTTTCTGCTTCAACAGTAACAGCCTGTAAATTTCCCACTGCTGGGCTAAGGCCTTGAGGAGGAGGTTTGGAGCATACTCCAATGAGGGTTATTTACACATGTGGCAGAAGTTCGTTGGAATTAAACACGTGCAGGTTTCCTCACGATGTTTTCCTTAACCGACGAGCATGAGAGGAATTATAAACACAAATTAAAGATAAGAAAATTTAGTGGTGCTTGCCTGGGTTTGAAACTGCAATGATCGGTTAAGATGCACGCATTCTGGGCCATTTCGGCTCTTTTCTGCTCAATTCTAATTATTTATATCGATTATGATACGATTCCAATAATATTCCAATCCAACTTTGACTGAACCGCAACTGGAGCAAACTTCGAATGAGATTACGTTTCAATTCAATTGCTATACTAAAATAAAATATGTATTCAATTCAATCAAGATGTATATTAGATAAAAAATATTTTATGTCAGTATGAAAATTGACATAAAATATTTATTATTAATTAGCATTAAAAAATTAATTTGTACGCGACAAAACATTTCTCAGTCAGTAATCGTATAAGATATGTTGATTAGAAATGACTACGTCAGATCAATTGGTCACGCGTTGGAAGAACAAGTAACGCCGCCTCTGGTTCGCGATTTCTTTGGCAGTATTAATTTAAGAGAACATTGAAAACGCAAATAAAAGAAATTATTCAAAAACTAAAATTACAAATTCGTTCCGAAGTGCGAACCATCACCATCTTAATGTCTTATTTTAGTATTTCTTCCTGTCATCTTACATTTTGGACTGTTGTTTTGGTGTGTGCCGACTGTAAAAAAGTTGCCTTTACTGTAATATCGTGCATACTTAAATATTAAATTATAGTAAATAATGACTGAGTACGCAATAATAATATTATAAAACTGAAGAGTTTGATTATTTGGTTGAACGCACTAATCTCAAGAATTACTGGTTGAAAAAATATTAAATGTTAGGTAGCCGATTTATCGAGGAAGGCCAGAGTATCAATGAAAAATATAGCAAAGATAGAGATAATTTATGTCTTTTGAGATCTTTCATTGGGTACGCTGGGGAAACGACAATATTGACATAATTTGTAATATAGCCGAGAGAAGTCAGGACGAGCATCTAGTACTACAAAAAACAGTATACTCAAAAATGTATATAAATAAAAAGTAAATGAGATTTACAATCGAACAACGAAACATACGTGTCATGATAAACTATGTTTATTTTTTTAGGTCGGAATTGTAAAACGATTTAAGTGTTCTATAAAGAGCATTAAACAGAAAATAAAAACCGTATTAACAATATATCTTGCGAGCATACTCATTGCCTACTAAATATAAATTGGATAAATTGCTGAAGGTGGGTAATTTTCCAGCTATTTGTGCGAAATGATCACTCAGCAACGTCTATTCACACCAAATAAGAAAAAGAATCGTGTAATTTACACCACTTTTTTCGTTTTATTCCATTGAAAATTCTCGCGAACGAATCTTTGTTTACGAGTATGTAATGTGAACAGTAATTCGCATTTAAGACGTATAAAACAAATTATACTTATATACGTATATACAATATTATAAATAATAAAATTTGATACAATTCGATTATGTAGATAGTATTTTTATGATTATATAATTGTATACAAAAAGAAAGATGTTAAATAATTTGATAGTTGCAATACATCACTATTTTTTAAACATTATGTAAGATGATATATGTATATAACAACAAACTTAACTTCATTACAACGTTAAACATTTTATAGATATTTAGTTATTTTTAATAATGTAAGATTATATTGTTTATGTAATTAAATAAATAATATTAGTCTTCAAAGCTGTCCCATGGTGCTAGTTATTTCGTACGAGTACCAACGTAATATCAAAACATACTAATTTGTATAATTTAAATGCTATCATTCGATTACTAAAGCAACCTACTTATCGAAAATATAAATGATTACTACGTGATTATTTTTTTATTTATATTAAATATAATCGTTATTTTTATAGACAACATTAATAGAAGTTTTCTTTGTATTCGTTAAGTCACGATACGATCGATTCGGCGAAAGCTGTAATAGTAGAACATCAATTTCCTAATTGTTTTCACTTTCGTCTGTTACGTAGCGTCCCTGCAGCGGGATGCTCTTGAGATGTTATCGCAGTGACAAATGAGATTATTACGAGCCACGATTAATGTTATGCAATTTGCATAAGGGCCCTTATTGAGCAGTGGTTTAAAATCATTTACCTGAAAGTTTTTATTATTTACTTTGTTTTTATTTTATTCATATTAAATTACGAAAACCTTTTTTAGTGTTGTTTACAGTGGTTTCTTTAGTGTGGATTTTGTAAAATCTGAAAATGATTTTAATTGTATTTATAAACTATTCATGAACTATAAAATGTAATAAAATATAAATATTGTTGAAAAAAAAGCTACTCAACGCCAAGTGAGTAATCAATTTTAAGGAGTAGCTCTTTGCCTAGTTAGTTTTTTAGATTGGTGTTATATCATTAAACCAAAATCTTCTTTCAGTTTGACATATAAACCGTTATAAATATCACCATGCTTAATTTTATTGGAATTTAGTCAGTTGGTCCGTGTGATAAGTTCCTTCATACTCAGATAGATTATCATCTATCTAAGTTTTAATAATTTTATCTTTATCCTTTTTATTAAAATATTTAAATAAATTTAGTACGTAATATATTTAAAATTGATATTATAAAATGACATTCCTACTATTGCTCAATACTAATCCTCAATTTATTACCAATGTAAAATACGTACATTTTCTCATGATAAAAAATATTCTTGTGAGATGAAAACGTCTTGTTCATCAAGTACGAGGCTTCAACGCAGCGTATATTTTAAAAAAAAGACCACTCAGACTTACACAACCGACAAGGGAATATTACAAAGAACATTATAGGCATGTTTCAGTTGTCATCAGCGGACGCGGGTCCGATAATATCTAGCAGTGCATCTTAATTGCGTAAGAAATACAATGACATCGAATGCATGCAACCAAAAGTTGAGATACTTTTTAAAATTAATGCATTATAGCTCTTACATCCTTAGAAATAAAAGTCATGCTATTTTTAAATATATCTACATTTGCCACGGTCGATCCTATGATATATGATTCCAGTATTCGTGCTTTGTTCGCTCAAGAGTTTTGTAACAAGACATTCCCGTGCCAGTTTATTGAATTGTTATTTAAAAATATATTTGTCAAGTCGAAATGAATCGTCTTCGCTAAAAAACGAGGCATAAATTTACTTTCATTGAGAGTTCTGATAACACAACAATAATATATTACAATTTAATCGTCATTTATTTCAACGTATACTGTAATTTGGCAGCTTTATTACTTATAAATCCTTGACTTACAAATAAAATTCCGCATTTAACTTAACGTCAACTTAAAGATTTTTAGCGTTTCATTTCTTGGTTTTAAGCTAACTAATCTCTTTAAAGTAATACGGTCACGTCAAGTCATTGTAAGTAAAACCATTAATATGAAGTAAGGATTAAAAAATAATACGACGTAAATTCAACATTACAATTCTTGAACGATTACTTTTTCCAGCGACCTGGTGTTCACAGATTGTCTCTGCAACAGAAGACAATCTTAATAAGAACATCTCGAACTCTTCATGTGATTCTTTACATTGCAACACTATTTCTTTTTTAAATTATACAGGAATATAGAAGAGCAAATGGGCGGTTCGATGGTAAGTGATAATCGCTTATACTTAGACTGACACAGCATAAAGTATAACACTTTACACGGTCAATCATATGCTCTAAGATGTTGTATCCCTTGTTCTTGTTTTGACATTGACCCCTATAACCGGAACAGATTATGAATGACGTCTGTCCCTTGTATAGACTATTGTTTACGATGAGTTGTTAAATGTGGATGCCTGGATATACACGAAAAATAAAAATATTAGTAATAATAAGAATTCGATGTAAACTTGTAAGTCATTTTATCATATTTATTTTCTCACGTATGTTATGTAATATGTCGTTACACACATACGTAATCAAAATCAATTATACATGGAGAATTGTAATCACAAGGAAAATATTTTTCTGCTACTTTTGTCAATTTGTCAAATTGCATTCTTTTTTTATTAGAAACGCGACATAAAATACGGATAATGTTAATATTTATTTAATTTGAAATAATCGAATTTATTATATTTATTTATTGGATGTTGATTTTCGAATTATACTAAACCATCCCCAATATTCTGCGTGTCAATGGTATGTAAGAAAATGCCAATATCCAAATAAGTGAACCTACAAGTTATAGAGCGTGCTTCGCCAAAGGGCTCCGCAATTACGCGAGCGCGGATTCTGCGTACAACAAATCAACTAATATTAGCTATTTTGACTAAATCCCACAGTACTTTCACTGGTATTGTTGTCACGCGTATGCGTAGACTCCGTCACTTTCGCCGACAAACTCGACAATTTACTATTTGACTTTTGCAACTCTTACATTTCATCGCACTTACGAAATGTTCGTTCACGTCATAAAATAATATTTCTTTAAATACAATAAAAAGAAATTTTCTATTTAAATATAGTTTCATTTAGCAATGTGGGAACGGATCTAGTGGGAAGAATGCGGATAGACAAGTCTTAGTCAGGATGCTAATTGACCGTTGACCACGTGCTACCATTGGCTTATAACACGTCGTCTAAATAAATAAAAATATAGTAACATCAAAATGTGCAAAATATAACTCTAGTTATTTACTCAAACAGAATATATCATTTAAACATAATTAACATTCCAAATCCGAAAATAATAAACTTAAATCGCCCAAGAATATAATGTCAATAAAAAGCATCAGATTTATAAATCGAGAAACATGTATGACGTTTATAAAAAAAGTATGAATTCTTAGTAGGGCCAAGAGGCGAGACGGTTAATGACGGCGCTTGCGAGCTAAAGTTGCATAGGAACGCGACTAAATCCCAACGGTGCAGAATCGGGCGAATTAATTTACATTATTAAGTCGTCCCAGCTATTTCTAGCGTACCAGAGCCGCACTCGACATTTATTAGAATGCAAGTAAATTACCTGCTTCAAAATTGTATTGAGACATAAAAAGTAGATAAACCGATTTATATTCCATTACAACATAGAAGATGAAAACGATTTGAATTTATTAGAATACGTTTGTATACGTCTTACACTGTAACCATTTGTTAAGGCAGAAAAAGTGCAGATAATATATTTAATACTACATAATATTTTAGTTAGAATATTTTATTAACTCCATTAAAACCTTATTTGAAAAATATTTATGATGAGTACAAGTATAAATTTACATACCATAAGTTCATTGCTTTTCAGAGAATTATGAAACCTCAAAATGTATTTATAGCTATATAGATACTACGATCTCTTCATAACCTCAGATAGCATTAAAGAACTCTTGAGATTACGTTTATAACTAACTGTAAGTCCATCTTCTGGAATTTATTTGATTTCGTTTTATTTTTGTAGATTTATCAATTTACAATTTTTTTATTGATGAAACATACAACATATCGTTGATTGGTTACGGTTAAATTATATAATGCCAAAATTTTATTGTATCAATAAATCGATTCGTTTCATCAACCGTATCGTTTTATACAACAAACTTACCGAGATTGCACGTTGGATAGAACAAGTGGATTTTAACCCAAAATGCGGTTTGAAAACCGGGGCATTACTACGTTTTTATGTGCTTATAATTTATAGTTTACCTTTTACCGTACCTTGTTTAGTTTGTATCGTGTATTTTTTTCAATATTTACAAATATCCGCAATGGAGTGTAGTAGTGGAACAAGATCTAAACGCTTTCCTTTACAGCAGAGGAGGTTTTTGCCCTACGACGGGACATGTAAGTGTTCTTTCATTTACGTTTAATCGTTTTTTCTGTAGGCAACATTAGAGAATAGATTATACATACTGAAAAGATTGGTTAAAAAATATACGTAATAAAATAATGTACAAAAAGTAATTCTAATTGTAACAAGTTCGTCACTGGAATAAGCAGTTCATTATTTTACTATGTATGGCGACGACATTTTCTTATTAGCATAAGGAAGAAAATTGAATACCTATTCAATATTTATAATTGCAAACCTTTAAAATAAATGTTTCGAATGAAATAACTTAGCATTACACATAATTAAACCTCAACTGAGCACTCCTTAAATGGTAAGACAAATTTTAATTTAGCCAGCTGCTTTTAAGCTTATCTAAGTCGTTGCTCACGAAATATTGTAGCATTACTGACAAAACATGGAAGCAAAATCGTTATGAACACTCCCATGAAAACAATATTTTAGTCGAGACAGACAGATCTCACGACCGGTTAACCTGAGTAGTAGTTTTACTATATTTTTGAATCAAATAAACCTTTAGAACAGCTTTTTATATGAAGTTATACAAATATATTTTTATTAAAACATCGTGAATAATTAACTTACAAACGCCTTCTTCAATAAATATTTGAATGCGTTACAGTAATCGATTAAAACTAATTGATCGAATGAACCAAGTTATTTGTTTTTTGATATAATAACACCATCGGCAGTACAAAAAACTTGACACCGTATCATAATATCACCATTCTATATTTTTACTGTAAAGTTTGTTACTTAAGCCATGTTTGAAACGAAAAGTATTTGCATCGTTCGTGAGATCTAAACGATCCAATATAAATAAAATTGCATTTAAACTCGCACATCGAGAATACCAAGACTAACTCCTAGTTCTCGCATTCTCTGGATACTTACACATATATTAGGAGAAAGATTTGCGTTTTACATATATAGGTATCTGGCAAAGGAATGTCGAAACATTCTTTAGATTCCCAGAAGACTTAATGTATTCGAACGGAATTAAGTGTATTTTCTATAAGAATATTTAGATCACGCGTTAAAGAAATTCTCCTAAAACGTGCATAAATGAATTATTCATTGAACAAACGGTTCTTGGGTTGCTCTTACGTAATATGTACATATCTGTTATCTTGATTTTAATATTATATTAGCTATCTTTTAAATCTTGAACTTGACATTGCCTTTGTTTGACATTAGTTAAGCAAACTGCATTTCTAAAGAATATTTAAGTTCTTTCTTAATGTATTCTAAAAACTTCTATTTTATTATTTTAATAAGATTCATCTATTCAACGGAGTTAATAGATGAATCTTAATTAATTAATTATCATAATTAATATATATTATCATTATCGTTTTTTAATCTAGATATTAAATATTTTCTATTTTTGTATTATGGCATTTGCATTTGATTTTTAAAACTGTTGTTATATTAACGGTAGCGTAAACAGTAGTAACACTAAAAGCCTGTAAATTACCCACTGCTGGGCTAAGACTTCCTCTCCCTTTGAGGAGAAGGTTTATACCACCACGGCAATGCGGGTTGGTGGATACACATGTGCCAGAATTTCGTTGAAATTAGACATATACGTTTCATCAAGATGTTTTCCTTCGCCGCCGACCACGAGATGAATAATAAACTCAAATTAAGAATATGAAAATTCAGTACCTAGTGCTTGTTTGGGTTTGAACCCGCATTCATCGATTAAGATGCACCCGTTCTAACTGTTCCACCTCGGCTTTAATGTGTAGGTAATAGAAATTAGATGGACAGAACCTGAACCGAAAACCACGGTTACAAAGTAGGAGCAAGCACTACTGACATTTCTGTATTAAAGTTCTTAATTTCTTATAATGAATCTGGTGGTATTTGGAAAAGGAAAATATCATAAGGCTTCAAGCCATTGGGTGCTATAGCCAATATTTATTATAGCAGATACTTTGCTAAGTTGGACGAGAAAATCATATTTTTACTTTAAAAAACAATTATTTATATATATAGACACGGGAACAAATTAAACGAATAAGTAAGCCAGTCTGATATTGACCATATTTAGACAATTTTAAGGACATTATAATTGATGCAATTTTTAAACCATGTCAGTTTACAGGTTATTTAACACAACTTATAATTATAACATGTTCTGATCGTTTTATATGAAGATAAATAAAGTTTCCTTCAAGAACATCTCACCAATTTAAAGTAAATTTTGAGATTTTTATCAAAATATATCTGAATATAGGGTTATGTCGGCTGCAATTACTGATGTATATAAACGACCAACGGTCAACGACCTTCATTTGTTTTTTGATAGTAATCCTTGAGATGTCACTAACAGACTGGATTAAACGCTTAATATTAAACATAGGCAAAAAATTCAATCGCTTTTCGACGTAACGGATTCAATCTATATTGGAAACATTTTATATAAACGACGGTGAGTCGTTAATAACTACATCTTAAATTAAGCTGTTGTATACAATATTTGATTTGAGCCGTAATTGCCCAGTAGTTAGAACACGTGCATCTTAACCGATGATTTCGAGTTCAAACCCAGACAAGCACCACTAAATTTTCGTGCCTTAATTTGTGTTTTTGGGTCTCGTGCTCGGCGGTTAAGGAAAACATCATGAGGAAACCTGCATGTGTCTAATTTCAACGAAATTCTGCCACATGTGTATTCCACCAACCCGCATTAGAGCATCGTGGTAGAATATGCTCCAGACCTTCTCCTCAAAGGAAGAGGAAGCCTTAACCCAGCAGTGGGGAATTTACAGGCTGTTAATGTATACAATATTTAAATATAAGTAATTATGATTTAAAAAAATGTACACCCGTAAAGTTTATTTAATATCCACCTTGAAAATCTTGTAAAAGGGTAAGAATAACCAGTTGGTTTTATGAATATCGTTAATTCATTAACGATATTCATTAAACCAACTGGTTAATCTTATATTGATTTTATAGCAAAAAATTGCTTTCTAAATGTTAAGCGGTCTTTCCTTTATTTATTACTTGTTTATGTTAATATTAGGAATAGTAAATAAAGAATACTTGATTGATAGGTTTAGTAAAAAAAATTATATTTAAACTATTTGTACAACCCTTACTCATATAATAACAATCTCCTACATTATGAAGCCTACAAGGTAAACATATGTGATTGATGGTAATGGAAAACCAACAGGCCACATACGGTTAATTATAAGTTTAAAATTTAAAAGTGCAAGCGCAAATTAGTCAGAAGAGTAATGTGGTGGAACGACCGAGCCTTCATTACACGGCTACTGTTAACTTTCACCGTCGACATCACGTTGTGAGGTCAAGTTTATATGACTTCCGATCACCTTCCCATCGGGCTCCGTATGTAGGTCGCATCACCGCTTCAAGATAAACCATTTGTTATATTGACAGCTGCCTGTAATTTCCAATTTATACAAATAGTGTGCATCCATCGTAATGAATATTTTAAACGAGTCTGTCGTCGTTTATACGAAATCAATTGACGTTAAATAAGTATCAAATGTCATGCGCGAATTTCTATTTGAACGGTCGTAGTGTAAATCAAAACATTCTTTGGCTCATATATATATTAAAAAAAAACATGAGTGGTACGAAGTCAACGCGGTCTAATCAATATTTATACGTCGTACGAAACACTTCAGTTTTTATAAGTGTTACGTGTAGTTGTCGTACGTTGCGTTACGGCAAAGCATTCTACAGGTTCCCCTGTATGGGTCGTCTGCGTACATCGTGCACTTGTCGCAGAACCAGTGCACCATACACATCCGTCTACTTAGCCCATTAAAATGTAATTTTCTATATAAACTTGACAGGTGGATATGTTACTCGGCCTTATCTAACGCGTAAATTGCGAGTATAGGTCTAAGAATGATATAATCTATAAGTCAATGCACCGCGAGGCGCCAGAGATTATTACACGTAAATAGTATGTAGTGGATAAAGCAAATATTATTGTTGATTCCTAACAAATTGAAAGTGTGTTTAAACGAACGTGTTTAACAAATAATTCATTACGTTTTCTTGATATTTGTTTATTTTTTATGTTTACTGTTTTGATCTCTAAATAAATTTATTATAAAAATATATAATCATAGTTAAGAATTGACTGCACCTTTGGGAATATTCTGGTTATTCTTCGGAATGGTCAATTGCAGGAATAAATAAAAAATCGAGTAATATTTTTATACTAATATTTTTATTATACTATAGCCAGCTTCCTTATAGAGTTAACTTAATCTTGGTACATTTTCTACGAGTTAGGAGCTATGGAGACAGTATTGGTTACCCCAATGGTATGTGTTATACGCGTAAGTCGATAGGCCGTACAAGTTGAACGTACGCCCCATTAAGCATTCCTGTCTTTGATGCAACTGGCACGAGATGTCGAACTGTAAGCCGCTAGACGCGATTGAATACTAGGTTAGGTCACAGACGTACAATTATTCATTCTACCATCAGGCTCCGTAATCCAGACAGATTCTCCTACATAAAGCTAATTTAATCTCAGTTTATTTTTCTAAATATCATCTTTAATTGAAAAAAAGTGACCTTGTGGTTTAAATATCAAACCTACCTGGCGAGCACCACCTTCGAATTTTCATGTGGTTAATTTACTACATATTTGATTTATGTCAAATATTTTTACCAAGGTTACAATTATTTGATTGATCTTATCTACAGAAATTCAAATCTATATTTATAGTTGTTATTTATATTTCAGGACGCACATATGATAAAATATTAAGAAATTATACTCCATTGTTCAACGAGACGAACGATTTTATTTACAGTTTTTTTTGAAAATATAACAGTACAGTATGAGAATCAGCATGGATGATTGATTTATTTTTAAAAATAACATTACGTGCTGTACGCGTTATGGGGCACTCAATGTTCATAGATAAAATAATTATTTGATATGAATGTTATTATTTCCACATATATTAATCGAACACACGATTCCCAGAAGCGAATAAAAATTATGTTTCAATTTATCAGTTGGATTGCGAGAAACGGTAGCGAGTTATGGTAACGGTATGTAAAGAGTCTAACGTTTTGTTTATATTTCGTGTGCTACTGTTATTTTTAGGTGGCTCTCTGAGATACGGTGCGCGCGTGCAGTACTGTCAAAGTATCGTATTGTGATCTCGTTTGTATGTTACGTGTATGTAGATTGTTGGTACAATTCTTGTTGGTAATTCCCAGTATTTTTAATATATAATTCAAGCAAAACTTTATTACAAGTTAATAAAGATAAATAATTAAGAGTTCGAAAATAAAATAAATTAAACGGCATAGACAAAGAACTTGGATCTCTTTATGTTTGATCTTTTATTATAAGAAAAGTTTTAAGCGGATAGTATATATAGTTATAGTCGAGTGGCTGCAGACATATTTACCAATATATAACCATAACCATAACTTTTACGCTCCTCTTATGTAATAAAGACACGGTCATTTCGTTTGTACGAGTCTGCGTTCCGGGAAGCCGCCCGCGCAGTCACCTGCTGCGACAGAAACATGATAAATAAGACATAGGATTAATTACTTCCTACTACAGCCGACCCTACAAATCACGGTGCATATTAAACTGTTCCCATTTAATCACAATAGTCATGCCCAACAGCATTTTTTCCATCTTAATAGCATAACTTGGTTTAGTGGTTATTATAAAACTGTCGGTTTGTATTGCAATCGCCGGCATTGGGTTATTTATTGTAGACTGGCCTAGTCTAGAAATAAATGTCTCGATTTCGCCACGGGCACTACCGACTCTGAGTCATACGGCGTTTATTATAATGAGGTTTCGCGCCTTCCATACAAATTGATGTTTAACTTAACGACAGAAACTGACATTATGATTGCGGAGATTTTATCGATGTATACCAGAACATTAACGTTCATTCAGATTTTGCTTTATAAGGATTGATTTAAGAAGTGTGAGTATAGTTAATGTTCGCGTTTGAAAAGGAATGTCCTTTGTCCGTAGTATTTTTAGACTATAAAGATACAAATTTCAGTATAATTTGCGGTTAGAAAAGGTATTATTAGTTAATTTAGTTACAATATCAATTTCAAATAAACACAAGAACCCATCGAAGAAAACAACAAAACAAATGTTGAATATAATCTTAAAAATGGTTTATAATTATAGCGTTTGGGTTACTGCAGCGATGACCTTCCGTTAGCAAACTTGTTCCAATTCTAACACGCATGATTTATGAGTACAAATCACAACAGATTATAAATGACGAAAATTAACTTGCTCCGCTCTTCCAAGAGAGTCCGCCAAATTGATTGCAATAACCCGTGCTTACAAAAATCACATAATAGTTTTAATTTTTATTTGTTTTCAGCTAGTAAAGAAATCTGCTTTAAAATTAGAAATAAACACTACACAGAAAGCGCTTATTTTCATAATAATGATCGTTATTAATAAATATAAAAGTCTAATAAAGTTTAGTGAGCGTATATATGGTTCACATTTCATTAAAATTCTATAGGATCCTGTAAAATGACTTCATGAAAGAGTAAATTTCCAAATATATGAAATGAACAAATGAAACATAAAAACATGAAACGGCACACTATTACGATGTCGAATACAATAATCGCCTTAAAAGTATACATAACAATAAGAAAATACTGGTAAATTTAAAATTGTTCAAAATGATTATAGAAAAACGTTTTGAATAGTATAGCCATTTGCCTTATAAGGGCATCACTAACATTCCACTTGTTGCATTATGATAATGTGCCATTTTCAATAAGCGCATCGTAGTCGTGCCCAGCAGAACACGTTTCCTCTCTGGCGCCGACACGTAACACGAAAAAACAACGTAAATATCATCAACTCTACAAGCCAATGTGACTCTTATTCACAATCGTTTTAACAACTATAATGAAGTAACATAGATAAAATATCATGAAACTCTTAATGCCAATCGAGACAATAGGTTTAATCGAAGTTGGATCACACGACTAAATTGGAGAAAAGTACCTTTTTAAGCCTTTTGATTACTTTGTAGTACAAGTAAATACACAAGCTAATGTCAAACCATACTATACTAGAGTAGTAACAATTACCTTAAGTGAAAATCCAAAGAATGTGTTTGTATTAAAATGTTTAGAGTTGAGTCACGTACATAAATTAGTTGTGGATTGATTTTTATGTTAATGTTATGGCGGTGTAAGTCACCTCACTACTCAAATTATTCCTAAACAACGGATCGATTGATTAATGGTACCTTCTGGCTATACAGAATCGCCAGACGCAAATGTTCGTCTGGCCAAAAATAACTCAGATTCTTCCAAGCTTCAGTAATTTCTGTAAAGACAGTATTAAAATGTGTATTTCGAATAAATGAATGCGGATTAACATTATTAGGTACCAATTTGTTAAAAAATAACATTGCTATTTACCTATACTATTAGTCGAGAGTCAAAGTATTTACAGTTCCAAGTAAGGATGTGAACGGAGCTTTATAATTCTGCCGCCTTCACCTACAATTCTAGAACTGCCATTCCTATTAGGAAAGAACACGTAATCTTAGTATCTAGTACCGTTTACCTACGTATATTATGTATAGTTGTAATTACCGGCTCGTTCTTTAACGTCTATCCCTGACAAGCAGTGAAAAGGGACGCATTTATCACATCCGCGCAACCTACATTGATGCAAGCGAGACTTCGAATAAATGCTGCAATTTAAATCCTTCTCGTTGAAATCGGGTGGGTGGTACGCCATCAATCTAGAATCTGGGATATGCCGGTCCCCGTTAAAATGGAATGGGTTATACGAGAACTTTATTTGATTTTAATTCGTGAACTATTAAAGAAATATTATGTATGTTCATAAAATTTTAAATAATCTATGAGATAATATTAATTACATTGGTATAATTGGTATAACAAGTAACAAACACAAGCAATCAGTAACCCTCGGGAGCGTTTGTAGCTGAAGACTTTAGGGGTCATATTAAATAAATAAAATTTCAATCCACTTTCTGTGCAATTAATAAGTATAATTTTAAGAATAAAATTACAAAACAAATCGAAATTTCTAATCTCACTGTCTAACCATTTATATTTGAGACATATCAGGTATCACTGGAAAACATGCTTGTTCACAACCAATGCCTTAAAAAATCGACGAAATATGTATGTCTATTTTAGAGGTATGTCAATTCGACGTATACAATTTTTAGTGGAATCATAATTATATGAGTTTGGTTGGTTTATTATGAAAACCTCATTGACCGCGTCCGGTACTCCTGGTTCACATAAGCGTACAAACTCTATAACTAAATTTAAAATTAAAAAGTTATTATAGAATTAGTAAGTCCATTGATAATAGCACCCCTTAGGAATAAAACGATTGCTGCCAGAGTATTTCTTTGTTATAGTATAAAACACCTTCTGAATTTCTTTCGCTATATTTTCGAGTCAGAGTATTTTCATCCTGCTGTAATTACTTTAATAATTATTTGACTATCTATAAGTAAGTGAATTATAGTAATACCGTTCCTATTGAATTTTCCACTGATTAGAGCACCTTTTTATTGTTTTTTTCTAGGCAATACAACTGCTTGGAGAACAACATATACAAAGTCGAATCAGTCCGAAATTCGTTAGCTTTCGATAGGTTTTTCCTTAGTGTCGTACACTTCTGTAATTACGTATTTGTATTTAATATATATGAACATAAATTTAAATACGTAACCATTCTATTTATTATTATTTAAATACAAATGTGCATAAGTATTACACTTTTGTATAAAAGCAATTTGAGTTATTTGGTATTTTATGTTTTAGATTCGATTAACCGAGGTAAATCTACTGCATTGCGGTCTAGTCTTATTATAAGGCTTATTATTTGTTCCATATTTTTATTTTAACCGTGTTAATCGGCGAATAATCTTCAGAGTATTTGTTTGCTAAGAAAGTTATTGATCAAAGGTATACAGTTGGGGAAGGTCAAAAGTGAGTACATTCATAAATTTCAAATGATTTATTCGATTGTATTCATTGCAGCTGTAAGCCTTTTAAAATTTATTTATGGTCACTGAAATACCATAAAGTGTTTAAGTTATTACAAGAATCATTCGTTAACGGTTCATAAGTTTGAATTAAAAACAATTAACTTTCGAGTAAATAATTTTGTGATCCTCTATCTTATACTTAAACATTAAACCCTTTTATCGGTAGTCAGCATTCGTTTATATGGTAAGCATGTTGACAATATTCTCAGCAATTTTGTCTGAATTTGCTTTTCTTCTCTAAAATGTTTTTAAAAGCAGGCAAACTCGAGTTGTCTCTTTATTTTCCATCATATGTATAATTGTATATACATAAATTATTTCAAAAATCATAAAAGTATACTACGGGAATCACATAACTCGGTCTTCTAGAAAACGGTCCCATTGCAATAATAGGGGCCGTATGATAATTACCTTACCACCAATTACTTGATGGTAGGGCTCTGAGCAAGCCCGCCTGGGTAGGTAACACCCAATTATTATATATTCTACCACTTAACATCAATACTTAGTATTGTTGTGTTGCGGTTTGAAGGTTGAATGAGCCAGTGTAACTACAGGTACAAGGGATATAATAACTTGGTCCCAAGGTTGGTGGCGCATTGGTAATACAGGAATCTATTAATATTTCTTACAGGACCAATGTCTATGGATATTGGTGACCACTTACAATCCAAATGGCATAAAAAAATTAAAAAACTTTTAAACGAAAAGTTAATAAATTGAATACAAGTACACTTATTGCAAATTTGTTTGTGGTATGTTGATTGCGTAAGTACATACTTATACCATAATCTCATAAATAATGTACATGATTAATAATGTAAATTAAATTATGTAAAGCCCCTCTAAAGAGTATTTTGATGACCAGTTAAAAGAATTTAATAAAAATTAGGTCGATCAAAGAGTTAAAGTAAATAAGTATTTCAGATATAATATACACAATTAAGTTTTAAATATTATATGAATATTAAGAAAATCACATAACCTAAACTAGTTTTCGCTCACGGTTTCGCTTGCGTTTTAAGGGATGGTCATCAAATATTAGACATCAAAAAGCAGGGGTGCATGTCAGTTACCTCCTCGTGGTGCACCCTGGGCAACGGGGCCGGCTTGAACTAACTCGTCAGCCACGACTAAGACTAGCGCGGCAGGATGCCACAGGGTCGCTCCTGGTACGTCTCTGGTTGAGCGGAAAGTGGGCCCTGTTAGTGGTCTCGTTGGCTAGAAGGGGGGAGGGCTTGTTACTCGAGCTTCCGAGGTGTTTTACACCGGTGGTCAGCGGCGGAGCCATCTTATCTGCCACAGGGTGTCAGCTTTCGACTCGGAGGCAGAAGTGGAAGGCGCACCTCCATGTATTCAGTCGCCTTACGGTGCTGCCACTGGTGGGGCCGCGGTTGTAAGCCACGAGCGTTCCCGTAGCCTCACTACTTGGCGGCGTAGTAGAAACTCGAGGAGGTTTTAGTGGGGCATTAGGCTCTGGTACGGGGTTGAGCCCCATATACCCGTCCCGGTCCCCCGATCGGACGGCATTCGTAAATGCATTTCCTCCTCGTAAATCTAGAAAAAGAAGGCATAAAAGGCAAGGCAGCCCATATCCTTCTTTGGAATTCAAGCCAAATTTCATCACATTCAGTTTATTGGTTTGGCCGTGAAAGATCATCATACAGACAGACAGAGTTACTTTCGCATTTATAGTATTAGTATAGATAACTAAACTTTAACTTGTCTGATGACCTAAATAAAAACTTAAGTGTCAGTTGATATAAAAGTGAATCTCTTTATTGACAAGTGAAAGGCGTCAAAGTACATAATTGCTATTAAAATAGCGTACTAATAAACTACTAACATTATTTTAGATGTTATAATCGACTCAATACAACAATTTGTAAATATCTTCTCTTATGGAGGATTTGGAGCCGGATCACCAGGTCTATTGCACATTGATGTATATATCAATATCATATATTCAACTTAGAAGCAATCATACACTTGCTTATTGATAGTCAGAAACAACTATCATCTGTCAAGATAAAAAATATACTCTGACCTGAAGAGCTAGAGACTGAAAGGAAGCGGTTTTTATTATATTTTCGACAAAGCAAATAAGTAGTTAGGAGGTGATCGTATCGTGTGACGATGCTTTTCTTCACCATAGGATATGAGGTGACATAAATTCACATGAATAACACTGTGGTATTTGCCATGGTTTGAACCCACGATCTTCGATTGAGATTTACATTTTCTATTAAAAACTCGATCTTGGATGGATAAATAAAAAATAAAGAAATGATAATAATGATAATAGGTTAATACACATTATTTTAAAACTATACATTTATAAAATCAATATCAATAAACTGTTTATCTTAACAGCAAAAAATACAGCATCGTATATTACAATTTGTCTTTTAACTAAGTCTTGTATATACACCAGTAAAATTCTCGCAGATACTTAATACATAAAAGAGATATGTAATATATTTTATTTACTAATAGATTTAATGAAAACGAGCAAGCCTTACAGCGGTCGCATTTGGTATGTAACATCTGACATCTACCTTATTCATAAGCAATATTAACGTTACAAAATAAATATAATATAATAGGTAGGTACCAAATGACAGTCAACACCAGGACTCCGTGCGCTCTTTCCGTTACACAGTCCCGTCCCTTTTCACGAAATCATTCCCACAAAAAGAGAGTAGAAAGGTGTTATACATTAAAAAATATACTCAAAGCATTATATTTTAAGCTATAAGTATAAATGGAAAGACAAAAGGACGTCTGATAATCTTTATTAAAATATTTACGATTTTTTATTAAAATATTTACTATTTTCTATTATAAACCACCAAAGACGTGGACGTGGACCCATCCACATGGCTATAAATTCAGTGTTAAAAGATAAGGTCTGCTTTTATATTATATATATTACTTTCCGCCCGTGACATCGTCTGCTTGTGAAGGGAAGGGGCATGATACTCTTTGACATTTTCTCTAACCCTAACATATATGCAAAATATCGAGAAAGCGCAACAGAAAAATAAAAAACTCACTTAATAATAGTTTAATACTAGTTAGGATTACATTGGGTTACAGACGTAATGCACTTATGTAAAATAAGTGATAAGTTGTGTACGTAATATGTTTAAAATCATTCCACGGTTCAAAGTCCAATCGAATGTGATGTTTTATTATTAAGAGTATATACTCACTAATATTTAACACTTAATTAAATTAAGAATGACACATCATTAAAATCAATCGGACAAATAAACTTTTCAAATAATGCTACTGGATTGTTGACATTGGCTTGTTTGATATAATACATACCTACTAGACATTAACCTATAGGTATTTGTGTCAAAGACAAACTTGTTTGTTTAGTCGATAACTAAAAATAATTAAAAAAATCAATAAAGAGAAATCTCTTTTTCAATGTCAGTAGGTATATGGGGATATGGAAACAGAAAAATGCAGGTTATTGGCGTTAAGTATTAGGATAATACATGAGCCGGAATAAGTAATAAATATAACCAGAAAACAGGTCATAGCGTTGATCGCTGAAAGTTAATTGCAGAACAGTTAATTGAAGCTGGAATTACAGCTTTTAAGCAATTTGTTAAACAAATATTCTTAAAACATCAAAATACACAGCCATTATTTTCCGCCGTCTACGTATCACTGTTTTTTTTATCATTCTCTTCACCTTCTTACGCCAAGTCACGCCAAGCCAACTATATGATAATATTTTTACAATTTCTCGCAAAATTTTGTTGTTAAATATTCAAAGGATAATTCATAAAAATACAAATAAAACAAACAACGTAATGCAAATATTGTATTTAGGTTTTCAATTCATTTAAAATGATTTAAACATATATTTTATCTAATATCAAAATACAATATTCAGGTAGGTACAAATAACTAAGCTAAGTTTCTGGTCCGTATTTGTAATTGAGAGACAAATTCTTATCATAAATAGGATATAAAGGAAAATATAAGCTAATTATAGGTGGGTCAAACTTATACATTAAAAACGGTCAAATAACGCCATTTAAAATACAATAAATTCGTATTAATTATTCTGTGAAACCTGTTACAGAATATTTATCTTGAAATTAATTAGCGCTGTTGAAAAAAAACACATATTACTAAAACTGTGAATGAAGTAAGGTTGCGCAACAGTAATGAATCAAAAATTGCTTAAGGTTGTTATTGTGAAATTAATTGGACAGTAAAAAACATATGAATGAAATTGACATTATAATAACTTTTAAAAACTAACAATAAACCTTCAAATCTCTCAAATATGAAACGCTCAACGATAAGTGCGTTAAAAACACTAAATATCATCGATAAGGCGAGAACAGTTCACAATAAATACTAAGAAATATGTTCAAAATACACCCTGTATGGTAAGTTAATACTTATGTATATTTAAAAAAATATGATAATATCTTTTATTGACAAAAATTTAATAGCAAACACCTTAAAGTTCTTGTGTTAAAATATACAAGTAATACAATATTACAATTTATTTCATCAATATAAGGAAAATTCTCATAAAACGTTAAAAAGAATAACTTACATCACGGGTAAAATTTCCGACTGCGTCGTATGCGATTAAATATAATACAAGAGTATATTAATTCGGTAAAATCATTAAGTCAGCATCCAATGCTACTTTCCATTCCAACTTCATGTCAATCAAGACTTCAGTCCATGACTCCATCAGAAAGCTTTCGCGACTTGCGGAAAGACAACAAACCCCTTCTAGGGGTAAACGAGACCAATAATTTAATCGTTTCGATAAATCATATGCTGAGCGACGGCCGTTTCTTTCTTACGCTTTTGTTGCTCAAGCCGAGGATTGTACCAATTACCTGTGTAAAGAGATAACATAGTAATTATACGTATATTTAATAAATTTTTAAACGTTTTGATTGCCTCTTCAAAATATAGACTAATCGGTGTGCTCTACATCGTCGTACGTAATACATAAATTAAATTTGGCCTGAATCAGATCGCTTGCAAAATGTCACAGTATAATTTAATTCACTGCTTAGACTGTTTGTAAAATTGCAATTATTTTCTAAAAATATTTTTTATGAATTTTTATTTACTATACAAAAAAAGCATTTTTTTTTAATAATGTTATTATTTTAGTTAAAATAGTACCTTAGACACAGAGTAAGCCGCAAGCTTGCGACGCGGCGTAGGCAAGAGCATGGCAAGCGCTCGCGCCTCCCGCAACAATGCGTGGAAAGCAAGCGCTGCGCCCGCGCACGATTCCGCCGCCGACACTTCA
Source organism: Vanessa atalanta (assembly GCF_905147765.1). NCBI lineage: Eukaryota > Metazoa > Arthropoda > Insecta > Lepidoptera > Nymphalidae > Vanessa > Vanessa atalanta. Next base: position 6,709,983 of record NC_061877.1, read on the forward strand.
TAAAACTGACACCCGAATCTCAATGACATTTCTTCTCCTTCTTCTGTCTTCACAACTCTATTAAAACAAACGACAATACATATAATATACATACAACACGTGAAAATATCGTATAATACTCAAAGAAATAAAGTTATTTTTAAACATACTATGTTATTATCATTAATACTAAAACGTATATCAATTAATGCTTATTTTATATATACCAAATATTTAAATATATCATGTTTTTCAATATCATACTATACATTACGTAATAAAATTAAAACCGTCGGTAATGAAAATAATGTAAACGATTGTTCAATATGTGACTTTGCACTTGAAGTATAAATTTAAAATACATTTTAAAGTTCTAAACTATCGAAAACGTGGCATTTTTTAAAAGTTTGCGAATATAATAACACCTTATTATCAACTTTCGTTTTATGTCACATTGCGTCAATAACGTTATGTGCTTATTTAGAACGGTATGTTTGTAATTCTTGGTATTGAGCTACCATCACAGAAATGCAAGAAAGCGACGCCACTATTCTTGAACCATTCACATCGCCCGACGGTCGCTATGTAATACTACACAGTTCAAGTAAAAGTGGCATAACTACATAATAATGTCCCATAATAGCTATATTCTTCCAACCGTAGTTTCATTTCATAATATTTGTGCCTTGTTATTCCACGGATGGAAATTTCTTAATGTTTCTAGTTTAAATAAATAATTTGCGTCTTGTTAGCAAATATTTACAAATGGTTTTTTTTTTGCTTCGTTACGTCATAACGCTTTAAATATCAACTATCGATAATATTATTGACTTGGACCATTTATTTTGAATTATATTAATCTAAATAAATAAACTATGTAATAATTGTGGATATAACTGTCATAAATTTAACAGTTTCATTTGTTTAGGAGCTGGTTTAGGTGAACATAAATTATGAACAAATTGAACAAATTTTTTAAATGAGAATAATATGTGGTACAACCAAGACAGTATGAATGCATCCATATAATTCAATAAGTATTCGAATCCTACCTGGCATGCTCCAAGTCCCTCTTATTCCCAAGGAGGGTGACAGCAGAACATCCGGGCAATCTAGTCCGTTCCAGGAGTGCCAACAACTCAGCCGCAGCTAGAAATGAGCGTCGATCACACACAGAGTAAACTACTGCAAATGCGTCACCCCAGCGAAGGTGCTCAGCTAAACAGCCCCGTTTCTATTGATAAAAAAAATAAACATAATTATATTTTTATTATTCTTTAAAATAGAAAAAAATAATTCACTATCATTATTTATCTGTTATAAATAAGTAATACTCACTGCACACCCACATGTATCTAAAACCTCAACTTCTGATGTGACACCATCAAAAGAAACTCGATGCTGATATAAGAAATCTAAAAAAAAATAGAATTTTTAATTTAAAATATTCAACATTAACGATTAATATGATGGCATAACATAATTATTTCGCAATTTCTTATGACAAAAATAACATTTTCGCAAGCGACCTTGTTATGAAACATAAAAAGACCATAGTATTCATTACGGGATTGCGAAGGGAAATTGTGAGGTAGCGTGCCGGGAATTTTAAGTTTCTGCGCAATCTTCTAAAAAGTCATTGCCCGAGTTAGTGGCGCCGGCCTCGTCCAGCCTTGGCTACCGCTGATACACTTGCCAATTTCGCAAATAAACTATTGGCATCTGACGCTTGGCAGAGTGTAAGGGCTTATCTTCAGAAACTTTTTGATACCAACCATAGATACTTCTATGCAACTTTGAACTTAAAAATTACATGATATTTCATATTATATTTATTATTGAGTACAAAAATCATGATTGTTCGAAGTGAATATATTCACGACAGATTGTAGAATGAGTGATTATATCAACAATTACTCTGTCAAATATATCGTTTCTAATTTAAAATACAAGTACTATTTTTTTTTAAATAATGTTAAACGATTACATAATTTTTTGAACTTCATAAAAAAAATTAATTAATAAAAAATAACTTACCACCAGTCGAACTATATTCTCCTATGTATCTCTTTGTTAGATAGCGAACCACCACAGCTGTAACAAAAAAAATCATATTTATACTATGACAACAGCATATAAACATATGTAGATTTCATAAATATTCATAATAAAATTAATTTATATCATTTTATTGAATATAGTAGCAAATTATATGCAAGTTTGCAACAGAGAAAGCAATTAGCAACTTATTGGTAAAAGGTGTTACAAAAGTTTACTCTTGAATAAATTTATAGCTACAAGGCTCAATTAGAGGGAAAGCAGACAAAGGACTAGTCATTAACACGAATGGTTAAATTGGCTGATCAGATATAGAACTGTGTCTAATACGATTGAACAAGTCAATAACGCTATCCGATAATATTTGATACCAGGTTTATTTGACATCTCATTGGTCTAGGGTCCTGGAAGGGTGCAAAGCCAGAATTCGGTAATTCTGAATTCAAATCCGCGCCAATGATTATCAGGAAATTCGAACTAGCAACCCGTATATAACGGGTGGTAAATGCACCAATATGGCCGAAATTCGTCAAGAAGGACATTATTATTATAATATCGGTTTGGGTAGCTACCTCAATAAATATTCTACCAAAAATCAATACTAGTATTATTATATTCCGCTTTAAAGGATGAATGAGCCAGAGCAACTGCAGCAACATAGTACATAACATGTTAGTTATTAAACGGTAACGCATGACGATGTAAGGGATAGTTAATATTTCTTACAGTGCATGAGCCTATGGGTGGTGGTGACTAATTGCATTCAGGAGACACTTTTACCAGTGTGACTATCTATTTAAAAAAAAAACAACGGCTTTTCATAATTTAATTAAAGTTCTCGCAATAATTTGTTAACTTAATAAATATAGTATGCAACGGAACAGCTCTATAAACTGTTTTCTGTGTCTGTATTGTGTATATTACTGTTAGTTTAGTTAAATATCAAGAATAATGAGTAGACCACGCATATAAAACACGACGCGAAAAGTAAGTAGTAATAAAGTCCATAGTAAATGTCCGGTGGGACAGCTGAGCTAAGGATGAATTTGAAATTATAGATATTCTCCCGGACCATCACTAATTATTACATTACAAGACTTATATTACAAATAACAAGAATGAACCTCTATAAATGACGAAAAATAGATTTCTAATTTAATAAAAGAGAACAGTTACGATGTCGTGTACCGAATGATTTATTAATTAGTTAACAAATTCGATTTAAATGTGGCTAAAAGCGCCATGTTTCAATACTAACAATGATAACAATACGTCAGTTGCAGTTAACTGTTGTATCGAAACAGTTGCTGCAATAGAATTGGATAAGGAAAATAAATTCTTCAAGTAATCATTTCATTAGGGCACGTCAGTATTATCATCTTTGCTTACTCCGTTTATCTCCGACAAGTAATTACAAAATGAGAATTTTTGTACTATACTATTTTATTGAATTAAAGTTCCTGATTTGTAGACGTAGATAAACATATTTATATGATTCGAAAATCAAATAGGACGAGCAGAAGCGATTTTGATGAAATGATTTTGAATGCAACGATGAATGTGTAACGTAAGTGAAACAATTGTGACTTAAAAAATATGATTCTTATTTATATGTAGAAGTAACCAAATTAGTAGTATAATTTCGAAACTAATTCAGTTCAATAACTACTTGGTTCATTACTCCAAAATGCCGTAAGAAATAATAGTAAGAAAGTACCTATAGCATAACTAAACACTTCCTACAACAAAATTAATAGATTACACCGCTAAATTAAAATTAAAATAGTTTATTATTGCAATTAAATTCATACAGGAACAAACGCAATAAATCTATATGGCATTGCTATATGACAGATATATCGAAACTTGATAAAAACAAATTGTAATTGTTTTTTCATTCCAAAAGTAAAATAATTAATGATTTTATCAAAATTTCGCAAAAGTAATATATTGCAATCAAACAACTTGTCTTGTTATCAAAACATGCAAAATAAACTTCAACTTGAGCTGAAGGACCAATTAAACTAACAAGCACTTTCACTGCTGATAAGCGTCAGTTCAAGGCAACCAAAGAATATTTTTTAAGCGAAGGAAAAAGTGTGTGAAAAATACTTCATACAATACATTTTTTTAGCCTTACATCGACTACTTATATTTTGGTCAAGATAATTTTAATTTTCTCATTTCAATAATATAATCTCATTCGAACAAAAAAATAGAGCATAAACGAACAAACTAACGTAGACTTTCATGTGAAGGCTCTCATGAAAATCGTATTAATTCACAGAACACACCGGAATGGTAACGGTAACGAGGTCTATAACGGTATCGCGTGAAACAAGGCGAATTTAAGTGATCATGTTTACTGAATACGGTAAACGGTAGCTGAAGGTTTACGTTAATTAAGAGAATCGGATGAGGTGATCGAGAATTGGTCCTAAATGTCTACCTGCCACCTGTTAATTGGACTTTATTAAAATCATTATTGTTTCTGTTCATCGATTAAAAAAAAAGGATTCGAATAAGCTTTCTCCCAAAACAGCACACGCATGACCTACTAATTTGAATTTCTCTGCCTGTAAATATTGACAGTGATATGTTTCTAAACAATGAGGTTTGACTGCATGACCTGGAAATCCAGAAATCTGAATGCTATTATTTACACGTCAACTATGCATCAAAATTATAGACAATTAACTTTTAATAAAGCGCTGCTCACTCGTGATTAGGCACTGTTCTTTTTCTTTTACGCTAATAGTATCATTTAAAACGACTCATCGTTGAGAATCTAACATTGAAAACAAATGAGTTCTGTGAATTTCCTTATTATATTTTTAGCTCGCTGATCTGGTAAGCAACGTAACGTTGAAATATTTCATATGATATTTTGTAAAATCGCCATCTGACGCGGCGCACTAAATATCGCTTAAGATTAGGCGGGTGAGTAAATGTGAGTTGTAGAGGCGGGTGTCCCAGCAGACGGTCGGCAGGGTGACTCACGGCGTCTGTCAGTGGCCGGTGGCATGCGGCTGCGGCTACTATGGCACACTATAAATATAACTGCAACTGGCATTTAGACGTTCTCGATCTACGATCCCGAAACGCATTCTGCGAGTTTTATGTCGTGTATAATACACGGCCTAAATTTGATAAACATTTGTATCTTGATTTATGAAGTGAGAAATGGATCATCGGCATGTTATATATTTATTCTGTATTATTAGAAGTAAACTGTAGTACGCAGATTGTTGTGAGCATAATATTATGATTGTACTCTTGCTATTACCGAAATTTACTTAGACGTCATATTTTATTGTATGTATATATCTAGTTCAGAATGTAATAATGATGTATTTTAAAATTAAACATACTTTTGACTTTAACTAATATTACATATTTTTGAAAATAGATTATGATTAATTAATAATTCGAGTTGACATGTCTGATGTCACTTTTCAAATATGAATCATATATTATTATTAAATTTTATAAATATATATTTATAAACAAATAGTATATAGATTTAATTTACAGATTAATTTTTATTGATAGGAAAAATTACAAAGTGCCTTTTTTATAATTGTTATAATATAACATTGGTTGCAAATATTTACATTACAATACTAAAGTATAAACTATACTAAAACCGTGCGTAACATTTGAAACAAGTATATATGTTCAAATTGCCCGCATCGTGGGAAATATCTGCCATCGCTAAATACTTTCAATCTTCGCAATAGTTACTTAATCGATGGCGACATCAGTCAAAGCATCTTACCCAATATATCTTAATTGTTATGTTAATGTGTTGAGTGTTTCCAAGACGACATCCGAATACAACTACGATAAATCAATTTCACTCGCTAGCTTTCGCTGACTTATTGTTTATACTTTCTATTACATAGGCAACGTTATTTATTATCGAATAGCAACATTTCACGGATTATTCAACAATTATGTTAGGCGATTTATTAATGGTTGTATAGACCTTAATTAATTCCATAACACCTACAACAATCGAATCATTTATATTGACGATTTATTTCGCAATATCGATGTTTTCATTTGATTGAATAAACCACGATCCGTTCATTTGTGGGAAGAGGTGATGTTAATGCTACGTTGGTACGGTCGTTAAGATAAATTACAAATATAATGTATTCGATTCATCAATTGTTTCTTTTCTCAAAAAAAGAGACTTGTTTTTACTTTCAAAATTACTTTCAAATTTGTGGCAGAGTATTTAATAACTTAATGTAGTTTCTTTAATTAAACAAAGTCAATGTAATTTAAGAAATTTTTTATTATTAATTTGTAGCTAATACAATAAAATGGCAATACTTTAAAATCGATTAAAAGAGTAAACAGTCGTTAAGTTTTCCTTTTAACATAATCGTTTTAAGCTGAATATTAATTTACAAAAATTAATGATTAATTTTATCGACTTTTTTTTAATTAAAGTTATTGTTAATATATATTTTTATTTCTCACGATACTTAAACCAGTCCAACTATAATGACATTTTGCAAATAAAAATATCAACCCAAATTTTATTGACAGTTTGTTTACTTCCACGATATCATATCGATATCTGTGTTTCGCGCCTAGATTCCATTGAAATTTTTAGGTTACCTAGAATGCCCTTGTTTGCTCAGATATACCTTAATCCCTAATAAGGTTAGTATCACACGACACGGTAACTCAAAACACGAACGTCTCTATCATAATATCTTCTCTTAATCCGTTGCAAATTATATTTTTTCCGTTCCCTGCTTTCTCTTGTCTGCCTAACAGTAAAGTTTAATTGCACTCACAGATCTTTAAATCGTTAATTTAAACGCATCCGCTATACTCACAATTAAAAAACGCATTTCATTTTAAAAGTCAGTCACATCAATTTGTTTATTTTACCTTTTAACCCCTTTAAAAATAATGAAGCTATGAATTACCGTACTCAAGAATTGTTAACGAAGTCAACAATTTAGTGTGAGAACTAAAGAGAAAATGAGCTTTGTATTCATGAGATATTTTGTATTAAATTAAGTGTCTTGTATTTGTATTTTTTTTGGGCTTAACTCACGAAGAGCGGCATTTGGAGGGTCTTATTACGCGTACTTATACGTCTTACGGTGTTCAAAAAGAATACCACTCTATGCATGTTGTGATGTTGTGATACTACAGTATAACTCGCTTCGATCGGTTATATAAATATCACACCATAATAAACCATTTTACAAGGAAAATATACGTCCTCTAATTAAATGTTTCTAAAATTAATTAATCGTTACACATGTTACTTAATAAGTCTAGCGCTATTGCGGAAGCGAAAATGTTTATGACATACACGAGTTCGCGATATTGCGCACATTTTTACTATTTATTGAGGTTAAACATTAGAATATTTTCATTTCATTTACGTTCAGTCCATAAGTCGTTCTTATTTGGGTGATACCAAAGTATAAAAATTATATTATTTATTTAAGTACACAATGTCATTTTAATACGCTTTTTTATGTCTGTATGTTCGTCTGTTTAATAAGGTACAAAAAAATAACGTTAACTAAATTAATAACATAGCCCGTTTATTCTTGTTATTTTAAACGGTATAGATGAAAGTTGAAAAAGATAAATCATACAAAACCGATTGAAAAATTTCACAAGCTATACATACAGTAGGATTTAAATTAGTTCAAAATATATAAAATAATTCATCCTAGCCCTATACAAACTCATAATCCAAGAAGAGTATTCAGAAAAGTTGTGAATGCGTATTTTTAGTATGTATATCATCATTGCATAGTATCAAACAAAGCCGCTTACCGCTGTCTGTCCCTATGTATGCTTATATAATTAAAGTTACACAACGGATTTTGATGCAGTTTTTTTAATAGATAGATTGACTCAAGAGGAAGGGTTATATGTATAATATATGCACAATATAGTAGAAAAACACTAATAATTTTAAAGGTTTCTAAAGTGATGTCGTAAATAAACAGAATTTTTGCACTTACATTGCAAATGCTGACTGAACCCTACGAGGCAGATCAAATAATGTACTACAGTATTGTAGACCTTAAAAAGGTGTTCAAAAAAGTCCGAAATGGTATATGTCTATCTCTTAGAAATAACCCACAATAACCCATTTTTTATCCATTACTTTATACCAGAAATAATGGCTTATTTTCAAAGCCATTTCAGAGAATACAGCAATAATCCTTATCCAATAAAGCACCTTAAGTACATTGTGCATTTAATATAGATCAATATGGCCCTTTACAGCATGTAATTTATATTAATATTTTTGAAAATATTAAAAATTAAAAATGCAGGGACATTGCGGTTTTTATTGTCTAATGACAAAAAAGCTGTGAACGTTGTAAGACATTCTGTAGTATATTTAGTATCAGCATATCACCCGTGCGAAGCCGGTCGGATCGCTAGTAGTACATAGCACAAAGAAAGGTCTTAGAACTTATTGCACTGCAAATGATTTTATGGACTGCCGTTTACGTTTGACTTACGTATTACTTATAAGCATATAAGTTTCCGCTCGTGTGTGAGGGAGAATAGAAGGGATCAAGATTTAGGGATAAAAGTTACCTTTGTGCTATTCCAGACTATAACCAATCTCTGTGCCAAATATTCAGATCTCTTCAGCCGTTTTGACATGATTGAGTTACAAACATGTATCATCTAAGCTGCCGCTTTTATTAGTAAGATTGAAAACGTTCGTCCGTACATACCTAACGTTTTTTGTATTAAGTCTTACAAGATGCTTACAACTCTAATCCGATTGGCATGAACTAACACAAACATATCTTTTAATTTTAAGACTGACATGGATTATATGTAATATTATAGATATAGTTCATTATTTGAACGTAATAAAATAAACCTATCGGTACTTTTGTTTTTCTGGCGAACGAAAAATGAGTACGGAGAAGTTTACTAGGACTAAACATAAACAGTATGGGTTTCATTTGAAAAAAATATTAGAAGTATGCGGTTATACGTATATATTTAATGTATTTTTAAATTTGATTTTACCCGGTTGTAATATGTTCACACCTACACAAATAACTCTATGCAAAAAATTACGTCGACACGTTGCCCTTCGTTGTTGCGTGAAAGACGGACAAAACAACAGACGTTTTAGCATTAAATAATATTAATAGGTATCCCACTAGTATCCAGCGAATAAATTCATTTACTTCGTGCACATACATACATTTTAATAATATTTACATATACTTATTAAACAGACATAAACATATACATACATTATGGTATATTTTAATAAAACATAGTTTTATATTCATACGATACTACCAATATCTACGTACCTAACTAATCTTTTACTTTTTACATAAATATTATTAAGTTTTATTTAGAAATATCCAACTGTTAGTTTGTGTAATCTATAGACTATACACTCCCTAAGTAATATTGATAATATTTATAGTCAAGAAAATTACAACGAAAGGCGGTTGATATGAAAATATATTTATTACACAACCGCCTTATTAAAATCGAAAGTTCGAATAGATAATAAATACTATTACAAAAACAAGGCAAATTCCACGTTGAATTGCAAAAACTTTCTATTATATTATTCCATGTGTAATATAAACTAAAATAATTTAAATATTACAAAATATATAATTTAAATCGAAGTGTCCGTATAATATAATTAATAATATACCTAATATAATATTTTATTTGTCAATCGTTTTAATAACAGGTTTATCACGGTTGGTTCATAAACTCGTATCAGTTTCGATATCGAATAATTTTTGATACGATTAAATCTAGTTTTCAATAATTGATTATTACTTTAATTGGTCACACAAACTAAAACAAGCAGACCATTTTTGTACTATGAAAACCGGTAGCCAAACTTAAACTCTATGAGTCAACAGTCTCTGTATACTTGTTGTAATAAACACGTCGCCCCCTCAATGCGTTGCTGTTTAATAATATCCCGAAACCCGAAGTGATGGAATATGACTGCTAGGCCCGCATTCCTAGTGTTAATCGTTCTATTTTATAGGCCTGACTAATGTACCCTTGTGTCACTTCGATTTACGCGTGAAAGGTGGCAATTCGTTTTAAAATAAGACAATGTTCATCCCAGCGAGGAATCTCTCACTTCCCAATTAAGTAACGCTTCGTCGAAGCGATGCCACAGGTATTTTTTTATCTTATTTTTATATTGATATAATATGATTATAATAAGAAAAATTGTGCAGTACGAAATTTATTTATTTATATTAAATCATAGATTAAATTTAAAATAGTTTTTTAATTTTTATATCAATATCGCAGAGAGATGGCAGACATGAAACTGCATTATAGCGCGGTTAGTTTACATTGCACATTGTTTTTCAATCATAACAAATACATACTATCTTGTTTACACAGCGATAATAAATTCCATGGAATTAGCCGCCAGCCTATTGACACAATACCAGTTATCACAGGTATACGAGACATCAACTGACTGATAAGAATAACCTAGTGAACGTAGAAGCATAGAGCGGGAACAAAGGTTGTTCTGCAACTCACGCAATTGTTTAGAATTATTTTATTACTATAAAGTAATTAATAGTACATTGACGTACTTGATCTCTTTTCGAGTTATCAAGTTAGTTACTTCATTATATGATTTATAAATCAAATTAGATGACTCCATATGGATAGAGTATAGTGAACGGCTTTAACTAAAATGTAAATATATAAAACTCATTTAGCTTTAAAATACAACAAGAGTATTTATTTACATACATAAACCTTAGACGTGTTTCCATAGCTATACAATGAATGAGTTTAATAATTACAAACCTTAACAATCTGTAATTACGATGCTATTAAATTACATGTGTTTGATCCCAAAATAAATCAAAGCACCTTTCCCAAGCCATTAAAGGTAATTGATTTCGGCATCCTGACCAGGATCAAACAACAAAAAATAGTTTAAGACGAGATTCAGAGAGCGTCATTAAACTTATATTACCCGTCAAATCAATATACAAAAACGAATGACACAAGGAAATCATGAAGATTCCATCAATATAAGGCAGCTGTTCTCTTAAATTTATTTAGTAAGGGACTCACCCGATTTACCGCAGCGTGCGCTGCCGAGGACCACCACTCTTATTCGATTAACTGTCATCTTCATTACTCTTTAATCACTGCACTGTGAAATGTCTCAATGTGTCATTTAACGCGACTGCGATCTATAAATTATAATATTTCTAAACGGATAAAACACGATCGTGTTGACGCCAATCAGCTGTTGAAAGATGGCCGACGCACGCGCGCACAACACACCTGCTAGTGAGCGACTGCAGCGACAAACCGAATTAGCGCATAGCACAGTCGCAATACAATCATCACCTATCGAATGAAAAGTAAATTAGTTGAATAATATTTACTCTCAACTACCTCATATTTTACTTAAATTTATTTAATTTACGAATACGATTAAGTATTATAATGATAATTAATTAGTGATAATATATAAAAAATATAATTCGTTTAAGAAAGTTGAATCTTTTAAGATGTTTAAATACTAAATAAATAGCAATTTTATAACATATTACTTCTTATGTTTTTTTAATCCTTTTAACTGTAATTTAATTGCTCAACATTAAATCTGTCAGAAGCATTAAGGCGCATAAAAACTTATAAAAATGTAACATAAAAAATAGATCACGTAAAAAGTTTACAGTCCGTCTGTCACTGCGTTTGTAAAAACATTAATCTCGATAAGAACTCAATTAAGCAAATTAAAAATACAAATAATATTTGTGACAAGTTTGTCAGCAGACATTACGGTTATATTAAACAGTGAGTGAACTTAATCCAGACGAATCTATGCCAATCTTTAATAATAATAATTAGCGTGCCTGTTAGAGAGAAAAATTATAACTTTTATTTTTGACTTAAAATAACAATTAATGATGTGTTTTACGGCTTCGATATTATTATAATATTTTTACTCTAGCCTGGGTTCAAATTCCGAATCGTGACAGTAAGTGTTAATTTTTTCTATCTTTAATTCTCAGTCGCCTAAAGATAAGAAATACGCTCCTGTGCCATGTAAGGTCGATGGTGACCGAAATTCGATTGAAAGAATTTTAATGTACTTAAACTGTATTGTATATAAATAATATTATGAAAGGTGATATTTCTTATAATATATTATTTCTTATACTAGTAGTTTCACATACGGATATCTTTATAAACATGTTTTGGAAACTTTTTACTCATACCTTTTATTTACCACAGAAATAAGAGACTTCCTTTTGTTCCTTGAAATTGAATAGCATGTCATTAAAATAAATTTTAACCACAATTCCAAAATAATATATAATATACGTTGTAAAAAATAGAATAAATAATAAAAGAACCATCGAAAAGAGTATGTTTTGTTTGATTTTAATAAGATGACTAAAGTTGTTTGCTGTGAAAGAATTTTAACAAGATCTTTTCGACATTTTCTATTGTTCGGCCATTCTTTACGAGATCCTAATTAGTCTCCAAAAATGTGCGTCAAATATATTTTGGTACGATATATTACTAAATTTAGGTATTTATTTTAATACCAAACGCCTATTATATAATGTTAGTAAATATTCTTCCAATAGTCTTAAAAATAATATCACACGTGACCAGATAATGATGACCGTGATACGTCAATGAATTAATTTATTTGACAGAATTGGAAGTATAAGTTATTATTATTTGGCATGTGACGATGCACAGCATCCGTGAGAGTGCGTTGTCTACTTCCCTTTCCGGTTTCTTATTTTTGTATGGGGGTATGACGTCACGTCCGTCCCACTCCATTTGTCAGGTCCCAGGGTGGCAGCTTGCCATTTTGCTTCCATAGCGTCGTTACTTCTCTTAGCGTTAACATCAATTTTTTGCTCAGTGTGTAAAATTGTGTTCTTTTTGTAATTAATTCGGTTTTTTAGATAGAAAAATTCTATTGTGCTAACAAGTGTTTTTGCTATTGTTATTATGAGTAGTGAAAGTGAAGTGGAAAATGTGCGCTTGGACCATAATGGTTTCGAGCAAGTCGCTGGTTGTAGTAACCAGACTATGCAAGCGCCGGTTTTAGAACCGGCGTCTAACAAAAGGAAACGACAAGGAACTGGAAGCGAATCAAATTTGTCTTCTTCGAATTCCTCTGACAGTGAGTCAGACAGTAGACGGAGGAAGCGAGTCAGGTCTTCGAATCAGCTTGATGCTTTGACAAACAAGGTCAGTGAGCTTACCAATATTTTATTGCAAAATATTTATCTACCCGCATCTCAGGCATCAATGCCTTCGATTAATTTATTGAGTTCTCTTCCTCCGGATAATAACCAAACAGCTCAATTACTTGCTCCTGCACTCGAACCCGTAGCAAGTTCGTCAGCAGCACCTTTTTGTTTGAAACGGCCTGTAATTGAATCATCTGGTGCAAACAATACCCCTTGTCTTTTGAGCTTAGGATTAATTAATACTTCAGTAAAAGATCCAAAGGTGCCTCGGGCCGATCCCGAGCACGTAAAAATTATCCAAAATTTGCAAAGATTCGGGGACATTTCGTGGAAGGATGTACGGTACGCTGACCCTTTAAAAGTGCATATTGCTTCTCCGGGATTTATGGATCTAGAGGTGAATGATGAACTCAGGCAATTTTTAAAGGGTAAAGACTATTTAGCATCCTCGGAAAAAGCACTGGCAGCCATGTGTAATGCGTTAATTACACAGCGTGAGCTTCTTAACAAAAATTTGCAATGTTTAGTTGATTGGGCGGCCTCCGCCGACACGGTGCTGTCTGCAACTAATCTTTTTGACAAAATAAGTGAATTATTTCAACCAACTTCAAAATTTCACAAAGTTAGTGAAGATATTATGCAAATGGTCTGTGGTAAGCGTGCCGAATATATTGAAAATCGTCGGGAGCGTATCCTGAACGAATTGCCAAATAAGAACCTTCGCGAGGGTTTGCGTAAAATACCTCCGAGTTCTAATCATCTTTTTGATGAAAATCAACTTCGGATTTACATTCAAACTACGGGCGGTATTGATAAGTGGTTGCGTCCATGGTATCATACAGGAAGAGATTCTAAGAGTAATAACAAGTCTCTTATTAAATCTACCAAAAAGATGAATAGTTCAGATTTCGTCATGGAAAGCTCTAATCCATCCTTTCGTTCGAGAGTCGATTACCAGAATACAAAAAAGTCTAAATCTCACACGGGTTTTACAAGACAAGAGTATAACCCCAAAAATAGAAAGCCCTTTAAAAAGGATAAACTGCAGATCAAGAGACAGTTTGATAAGTGACTATTGGCCACACCGCAACAAATTTTACGGGGGCTGCCTTCGAGCGCATCGAAGGCAGTGGCAGATGCTTGGAGCTCCGAAGGCCCTTCTCGATATGATTACGGGAATGCGTCTGCCATTTACCTCCAAACCATTGTTAACCAGTCTTTCAACAAAGATTCTCGATCGCTTCCAGACGCCACTGTCACCAGAAATGACCGACCAAGTAAAAATATTACTGAAGCAGAGGGTTCTAGAAGTGGTCAGTCATCATCACCACGTACCCAGTTTTCTATCAAAACTATTTCTAGTCAAAAAGAGCGACGGCTCAAACAGGCCAATATTCAATCTGAAGCGATTAAACCAGCACATTGCACACAAACCCTTCAGACTAATATCACATTTCCAAATACCCCGATTTCTACAAAAGGGCGATTGGATGGTAAAACTCGACCTGTCATCAGCCTACTTCCATGTAAGGATCAGGGAATACCATCGAAAGTTCCTAAGACTAGTTTACAATCAACAAGTTCTACAAATGACTTGCCTTCCGTTCGGACTATCTTGCGCTCCGAAGAACTTTGCTGCCTTAACCAACTGGGTGGCACAACATTTGCGCAATCAAGGTTTGAGAGTGGTTGTTTATTTAGACGATTTCTTAATAGCGAATCAATCGGAAGCAGCTCTTCAATCCCAAGTAGAGTTGGCGATAAACAAACTCAAAGTGCTGGGTTGGACTATCAACTACGAGAAATCTGTAATCAAACCAACTCAGGAGGTAGAATTCTTAGGAATAGTTTGGAACACCAAGTTGAATTTCAAAAGTCTTCCAAGAAAAAAGATACACAAGATATTGTCAATTGCATATCGCCTGAATCAGAAACGTACAATATCACTCAAAGAAGCGCAAGGTATTTTGGGCTGCCTAAATTTCGCCAATTTTGTAGTCCCCCGAGGGAGATTACACTGCCGTCAGCTTCAGTTGCAGTCCAGGGTGCTAGCGAGATCATCAATGAAAGAAATGAACTTGCAAGCTACAGTAATGAAAGATCTCAAGTGGTGGATCAATACCATGGAAATGTCGCAGCCAAAAACAACGTTGCATTCGAAACTGATTCATCATTTTTTGACAACAGATGCTGCAGATTTTGGATGGGGAGCTCAAATGGACGATCAGACAGTGTCAGGCAAATGGAGAAAAGATCAGATGCAATGGCATTGCAACCGCAAAGAAATGTTTGCCATAATAGCAGCTATAAGACATTTCAGGTTACAAATACAAGGGCGTCATCTGATGTTACAGTCAGACAATCGAACAGTCATCTCATATATTCAAAAAGAAGGCGGCACACGATCGATAGCTCTTCTCAACCAAACATACCAGCTTCTAAATTACCTGGACAAGTGGGATATCACGATGACAGCAGAGTATATTCCTGGGAAATTCAACGACATCGCCGATCGTCTATCGAGAGGGAAACAAGCAGCCGAGTGGCACCTATTGAAACCTGCTCTCAATGTGATATTCCGCAGGTTTGGAGTACCACAGATAGATTTGTTTGCCACAAAAGAAACAAGAGTAGTTCAGAATTACGTCTCGAACAATTGTCAGGACTCCTCAGCTCTATTTTGCAACGCCTTCAGTCGTCCATGGCGGTTTCAGCTAGCGTGGGTATTCCCTCCGCCGAGTCTCATCCCACGCGTGCTGCAACATCTCAACACGGCTCAAGGAACCTTTTTGATCGTTGCCCCAATGTGGAAGAGAGTATTTTGGCTTCCGGATCTCCGCAGGCGAGCTTTATGCAAACCTTTGAAAATCCAACGGTTATCTCAAGTGCTGGTGGATCAAACGACGGGCTTGCCACCTTCCCGAATTCAAGACATAAAGCTTTTCGTCTGGAAAATTGGGGCTGGGAAGATGTAATTCAGACTTGGACTGAAGCTGAAAAGAGATTGCTTAAGTCTAGTTGGAGGGAATCTACTCTTAAAACATATAAACCTGCTTGGTCTAGATGGGTGAGGTGGTGTAAGCTAAATGACTTTGATTTTAAACATCCGAATGGAGTTACTTTATCAAGATTTTTGGCCTTTTTGAGTTTAGAAGAAAAATTAGCTTATCCTACTATTCTCCTACATAAATCAGTAGTTCTTACATTCGGAAAAGTTTTAAATAATGAAAATTTGAATTTACATTTTTTAGTCAAGCATATTTTAAAAGCTATTTCTCTCCGTAGCCCAAAAACAATAAAACCTCCAATTTGGGATCCAAATGACTTGATTGTCTGGTTAAAGAACAATCCACCAGTCACTAATTCATTATTTGAGGCTTCACGACGATTAGCATGTCTTTTGTTACTCGCATCTGGTAGACGTGTTCATGACCTTACATTGTTGAAAATAGATTCACGCCATTACTTTGATTTCGGTGACTATATAGTTTTACATCCTACATTTGGCTCTAAAACTGATACAGCTACGTACAGGCAATCAGGTTGGAAATTAAAAAGACATTCATGTACCAGGGTTTGTCCGGTGTACTGGTTAAGGAAAGTGATTGAATTAGGCACTGAACGGCGTACGCCCAGTTGTGATAGTTCCCTATTTATAACAATTAGAGGTTCGAACCGAGCAGCTTCTCGTACTGTGATAAGTGGTTGGGTAAAGTCAGTTTTTAAAGATGCAGGTATTGTAGCTTCGGCAGGCAGTTTCCGCTCTGCCGTCGCATCCTTAAATTGGTTTGAACATTTTTCGATTGAAGATATATTAGCGCGAGGAAACTGGCGCAGTGAAAAGACTTTCCTTAAGTTTTATTGTAAACAGATAATAAGTAATTCGAAACCATCTCATTATAATTTTTCAAATAATTTTGAGGCTGTAGATTAATATATTGATTATTCAATTATTTACTATTCGTTAATTATCTATATCTTTAATTTTCTTAAACACCTGTGTTTATTGATTTGTTTTCTGTTGAAATTAATACATACATTTGGATTGTTTTAGTGGATATTATATAACTCAGTTGATTATTATATTCATCTTGTCGAAGTAAATATATGATTCTCAAATATACAGATTTTATATTTTATATTATGTTCTCAGTTTTCACATAGCGTCGTTTAATGGTCACCAGGAGATATAAACACGTCTCTCACGGATGCTGTGCATCGTCACATGCCAAATAATAGTACAAGTTTTACATAACAATAAAACTTGTATTATTGAGCAGAGACGATGCACAGCATCCCAATAAGGGCTCCTGGTGAGAGACTTCTATGAAAGCAAAATGGCAAGCTGCCACCCTGGGACCTGACAAATGGAGTGGGACGGACGTGACGTCATACCCCCATACAAAAATAAGAAACCGGAAAGGGAAGTAGACAACGCACTCTCACGGATGCTGTGCATCGTCTCTGCTCAATAATACAAGTTTTATTGTTATGTAAAACTTGTACTATTAATAAGTGGGTACAGAAGTGCCATCTTATTTATGCACTAGCTAAACGGTAGACATGTTTCTGGCTTTTGAATATATTAAAATTAATTTTAGACATAAGTAACTAATTGAATCCCATTTTATCTTAATTTGTGAATTTACCGTAACATTTAGATATACATCGTCGCGGAGTTTTTACTGGTATTTTTAAGATGTACAACGTTTCTATAAAAAACATTAATTTATATCTTACCGTTAAAGCAGCACATATTCGTGAAACAAGCATTCAATCGATTGTTTTTTCGTTGACACGTGTTACAAAATTGGTATCCGTGAAAAATTTTAGGTATTGGTAATTTTTTTGGATTATTATAATTACAAGTAGTTTCAAACATCATCTCCATCCATAATTATAAACTTCCAAGCGTTACCTCTCTATAAAGCAATTACGATTTATAAAGAACCAGGAGATACTCTCCCGACCATTGGCAATAGTACCTAATCCTTTACTGATAAAAAGTGAACAAAAAAAGTATTACTATTCGGCGGTAGAATATGTGATGACAAGAAAACTGACGACGTTTAGTAAAAACACGCAAGTTTTCAAGTGAGTATTCATAATTTTATGTACCTAAAGTTTAGTCAGAGACAAATAATGAAGTATCTAGTAGAAATCAAAGTAACTCAATTGTCTTCAACGTTTATATTTAAAATTTATAAGTCATTTAATATGTTTTGTTACATTTCAATTTATTTTGTGTTTAAATAAAAGAGTGGACATCAACATGCGGGCAGACGACACCTGTGGAAATTGTAAGTCTTCTCTGCGGTTTTAAAGACTCTTCAAACCAGCCCTCATTTATTTTATACTGAGAATGCTTTAAATTGGCCGTTATAAGAATTTCAAATTGATATAAATGTTTTAATCACAAATGTATATGGCTCAGAGTATGAAACACGAAGATCTTAACCGAACGACGACTCCCCACAAGTCTTAAGCGCAGTCGTGAAAAATAAACGGGCTGTAATATTACAGTACATATTAAAATGTTACAATCATAAGATTGAAACATCTGTTATAAATTATGTAATGTAATAAGCCATAGGTTATAATTTTCCAAATTATAACCTATGGCTTCAAATTTTGTTTTGCTCCAAAATTTGTTTGACAATCTCTATAGAAGTATTATACTGTTTACATGATTGGACTCATCGCGACGTGACGGATACGACACCGCGGCTACTGTTACAAAGCCGAAGATATTTGGTAGCCATACGACATCCAATACTTGATCCTTTTATTTCTCTTTTTAACTCTTTTATTTATTAAATATGGTATCATTAAAAATCGGACGAATTACTGTCCTCAATTCCATAGTTTTAATCATTTATTGCTTAATAATATGAACATTACGAATTTGTAATTGTAGTACAACCTAAAATATTAAATAAATAACCCGTTTTTAGTATTATTTCATTAGAAAAACTTCGCAATGTGATGTTAATTCTTTCTCGTATTTATATACATTACATTAGAATTCATTTCAAAGCCATTTCATTTTTAATTTATGCAATAAGTTTAGTATGAATAAAGCAACATTAGTTCAACTACAATAACGCTTATTACTGTTTAACAAAACAGTAACGACCGCATGGGTGCAGTTGATACAGTATGCACTTGGGAATAATAAAGCTTTATACCATTGAAAAAAAAATACCTATATGCAAACAACCAAATTTTACCTCTTTAATATTAATATAGATTTAGCGATCGCTTGTTCGAGTCTTGACTGTAATATACATATACATATGTAGTCATGATTTTTGTAATAAGGGAAAATCTATAGCGCGTCTAGTTTGGTGGTAGGCTGTTTGGTTTACTTGGTTGTTTTTTATCCAGACAGTAGGCAGTGATCACATATTCTACTGGCACTTAGTACCTGCTGCTGTGCTTATGTTATGCTATGCTATTTTATACTAATAACACAATGGGAAGAGCATCATAGATGTCTACTTATTTTATATAAAAGAAAAATACGTTACAAACGAAATTTGTACTCGATTTTAATACGGATACACCCAAATATGTGATTCGAACGAACGAACTTGCAGGCAATTATTATCGGTTCGCAAATTATTTAAGAAAACATTGCGCTGTAAAATTGTTATTTTCACCAATACTTATCGAGAAGTATTGTGAAATTGCCTCTGAGTAAGATTTGGAAAATAATATTAAGCGTTTTCAATACATTTCTTGCGTTTTAGTGAACAATGTATTAATAATTCAGAGAAAGTAATTTAGCAAAGGATATTTTAATATGGTTACGTTTATGTATAAAATGTTGAAAGCTACTTTAACGCCAAATTGAAACGAATTTTCTCCTCACCTGATTGATCAGACAAGATTCATTTTTTTTATTTTCTTAATTATCCACAAACATCAAATTAAGGTCGAAAAAAGTGCAAAACTCTGTAAGGTAGTTCTGAGAGTTGCCCTAATTTTACTTTCGAGTTTTTTGCGAACTGGTCATCGTATATGCATTTATCTCCATCAGTCAATTATGAAGCAAATTTACCCAAAACGAACATCGTGTCATTTTGTCCGTCCATAAAATGAATAAAATGACTATTTTATTTTTACGTAAAACAAATATTTATCTGATATAGTTGTAAAAATTTATTCTAGTAATCGAAAATTTACTTAATAACTTCTTCGCTTATGTTTTGTATGTGTGTGATTCACTCTATTACAAACGATAATATAATAAACCGAAGTATAATTTGATGAATTGGGCAAGAGAACAATATTTTTATAAACATTAATTAATTTAAAGTAGCAGCTAACTTCTGGCTTTCGTCTAATATTTATTCAACGGCTTATCTTAATGATTTACTTATGATGTGATATGAAAATTCATTATATTTTGTATGTTTGGAAACAATTCCATGCTTATGAGTTTGTATCATTAAAGTGAATTAAATTCCTTTCAATTTTTGGTTTTCCTTATAAATCAAGTAATCACTTGAGGCATAGCCAAGAATCATTAATCTATCAAATCATACGAAACTTACTGACATGGTGGGTTAGTTTCCTACATATGTGTGCTTACGTGTTTAATTAAATGACGTTTTTTTTTTTATATTTCAACGGTCGAACAAATGGGCCACTTGGTGGTTTGTTCACCACCGCCTTACATCACCATTGCGCCACCAACATTAGGTGCTAAAATGGGTCCTTGGTGCCTGGAGTTAAACTGGCTCACTTTTAACATGCGCCACCAATTCTAATCCGCTGACACATAATTTTTTAAAAACTATAAATAACAATAATCAACTAATAAATTTAACTTTGTTCGTCTTATGTAACATTAAAACGAAAAACATTATCTCAAAATCTCGAATGAAATAGATTGTTAAAGCCAACAATTTCAATGACATATTGAAATTTAAATAATAATAAACATAATTAGCTAATTTTGTTAGCGTCGTTAATATTCTATTAATCGTAAAAGTAGATCTGAGTAGCGAAATATGAACCAATTCGAGTCAAGGATAAACACTGCGCTAGTGTTTACGCCACTTCGAAGCAAGATTTGAATATCAATATATCTGCGTAATAGCAAGGAAGTTAAGACATAAAATTACAAAAGAAAGTAACGCCAGATTTTAGATTAAATTTATTACAATTTATCACTCCAACACCACCACCACCACCACCACCAATAAAAGCTATAAATAACTCAATTCGATTATATAAGTGAAAGGTTTAATTAAAGAGTATTTAATATTTAATAATTTAATATTTTTTTTTATTTTATGTTTTGTTATTAGGTAGCTATATTCGTATTGTTTAAATATGTGAGATAAAACTAACATTATTAACTATTATAAAATGTGATTATTTGTCACGTAATTTATTCTCATTTGTTTTTTTTATTTTATTGTCTTATAAATTTATTTATTTATAAATAACATTACTCTTTAAAATAAGACTAGTAAAATATATATACTTTATTCATGTTGGCACTAACAGGGTCTCTAGGGATTTTCATTTTACAAAAATATACTAATTACCTTTGGTTTGTAATGTACATTATATCGACTAGAACCGATACAAACCTCTGTAGTCATTCTAAATTCAATTATCAACATACTATTAAATATATAGGTAGTTTATATGTTTACTTATATGGTTCATATGAAACATTAGGATTATACAAGTTATGTATGAGTGTTTAATACAATATCATTCTTGCTTATATATATGTAACTCGGAGGCAAAACTGCTGGCCCAAGTACTCTGCAAGTTAGTGCTGTCAAAAGTATAGCAAATACAAGAAACGTTTGCAGCTAAATGTATGCCTATTATACATTAATGTTCAACATGTTAATCGCAGTCACCATTGATCGTGATGTCTAGAAATATACCAATCCACATAAGCACTATTAAAAATTGTAAAGCACCAATGTAATGTAATAAAAAATATATATCATTTTTGAAATAAATAATATTATATTTATATACATATATATTTTTTATAGTAATCCCTACTGTAACTATAAAAATCGTTTTCTCTTTTAGATATTAAACTTTCAATATTGCTCCTGTGGGTTGGAACCTTTCTACACGGCACGGTCTATTTTAACGTTTACATAAATTGTTAAAAGTATACGATTACTTTGCTTTATCCTTATTTAGATGTCACATAGTATTATTTCTCATCAAAATAAACAACAAACAAGGACAAATCTTTTTCAATAAATAAAATTAATGAATACGAGGGATCATGTGACATAAGCTCTTTTTAAACAAGAGAGTCAGAGGATTATCATAAGATTGATACCCCATTTGCATATTTGATATAATTAAAATAATACATCTGCATCTAAAATGCAATGATTGCATCCGATGAAATGGTATTCATATTAGATTTTAATGGACAGAAAAAGGTAAAAGTACACTGGACAATTGGAAATGTAATGAATATCGACTCGATGTACAAAATAATCAATATATTGAAATGTCAAACGTAGTATTTTGAAGTTCATTGACTAAGCTACGCTCAAAGCAATTTTGTCATTGACGTATTGCATTCTTCCGCTAGTAGCGTGTTATATAACGGCTGTATTATAACTAACTTACGATAAAGCATGATCTTTGTACCGTGTGCGTCATTTAATATACTCGCCAATGTAGTCGCTTATTCATAACGAAATGCGTCATAAAATAAAATCAATAAAAAGAAATTTGTTTCATAATAACATTGTTATAAAATGTACACACGGACTCCGTTATATCCGCGATTTCTCTATAGCTTTCAATACAAAGGAAATTAGTAAATTAATTTGAATAAGTGTTGTTATATTGTAGCTAACATTACAAGTGTACTTTCTACGAATAAAATTAATAGAATTACAAAAAGAAAAAGGAAGAAATCGAATTCATCATTCTTATGGTTCAAGATGACTTGCTTTTATGAAATTACTCCTGAACCTAATAATAATTTATATGCGTAGATAAAACATAATTATTATTTACATTATATCCCTGAGTATATGTATAGTAAACAAATTTTACTTTTTAATTATATTTTAATTAACTTTACTTTTCTATATATGCTTACCCACTCTCATTTTAACAGCTCAGTAATTATTCCACTGCTGAGACTAGGCCTTTTCTCCTTTTCGAGAAAAAAAATTAGTAATGTGAATTATGTATTCACAACGTGCTCTATTGCAGGTTAAACGATAGTAAATTTTTATCCGGCACATATCATCATTACATAGTATAAAACGAAGTAGCTCACCACTATACATTCCTGTGTATGTTTAGATCTTTAAAATTACAGAACCGATTTTGATGCGGTTTTTTTTAATAGTTGTTTCAAGAGGAAGGTTTATATGTATAATACATGCACAATATACAAGAGCAATACAGATAATTTTAGAGGTTTCTAATGTGATGTTGTAAACAAAGACATTTTTTGCGCTTACATTGCAAACGCCGAATAATAAATAATGTACTACAGTATTGTACATCTTAAAAAGGCCTATAAAACATTCCACGATGGTATATGTCTATCTCTCAGGGATAATCTACAATAACCATTTTTTATCCTTTACTTTTCACGAGAAATAATAGTTTATTTTCAAAGCGACTTTAAGCAATACAGCATTAATCCTTAATAAAGTAACTTAAATACATTTTGCAATTCATATAGATCAATATGGCCCTTTACAGCATGTCATTTAAATGAATATTTGCGAAGATATTACAGATTTGAAATGCAGGCAGCGGTTTGTATTTTCTAATAATAAAAAGCTATGAACTTTGTATAGAATGATATTCTGTAGTTTATTTAACATCAGTATTGCACCCGTGCGAAGCAGAGCGGGTCGCTAGTATACTACATATGTACTCACATGTTTTCTTACAACACCGAGCACGAGATGATTTGTATATAAAAATTAAATAGATGAAAATTAATTGCTGTTTGCCCGGAATTGAAGCCGCATTCTTCGACTAAAATTCACGTGTTCTAACCACAGGGCTATCTCGGTTCAATATACTAGTAAATAACTAATTGCATGTTGGTGTAGTTCCCGTTATATCGCACTTAAATTTACTCGAAGAAACCGCTAACGCACGACACATTTTGCTGTATATATTTAATCAAAATGTCGTATGTAGTGACTTTAAAAAAAACTTTAATTAGTTCACGTGAAGAGCTCAAAGTAATGCGTTGATCTCACGCGATGCAGTTTCGATACGTTCGAAACACAATGTCTTTGAAATTATATTGCCAAGCGTAACGTTTTATTTAATACTCGAATCGAACACAAGATTAATATCTTACATACAAAAAGTTGAAACCAGTCTCATAAAAGTAATTACTTGTCATATCAAAGTCAGTTTTTGAATTAGGTCTGTTGAATTTTCAGACGCTTATTTTAAGAATATATAATCAAATGTTTGCAATCATTTGCACTAAAAAATGTAGAGGGCACTGTGATGTTTGTATTTAAAATTATGGCTTTAAAACTCATACTGAGTTACCTGTACCTACCTCCGAATATATTTTGCTAAATGATTTGTGTCTTTCTTATATAATTTATTGAAGATCGCTCGATTTGTATTCGAAAATACTTGAAAGATTAACGTTGGGCATGCTCGTGGTATTTTCCGTAAGCGTGACGAATTATTAAAACAAATTAAGCACATTAAAACTCAATGTTGCCGATTCGAACCCACAATTTTCAGTTAAGATTCACGCATTCTAATCACTGGACCATCCCAAAAATTGATAATAACGTTTTTGAATAAAACTAATATAAAGTAAATATACAGTATGAAACACTGCAAGTTGTTCTACAGTACACATGGATTATAAATTTCAGCTTTACATTTTCAAATAAATATCGAAGAGCAAGCTGCGTAGTCACACTTTGAACACAAACATAAACGCTATTTATTGCCTTGATTTAAAATAAAAATATCAATATACACAATTCCAAGATCTACTTTATGTTTAGCTCTAAAACTATTAGTCTATTCAGTAACAATTTGAGTCCTCTTGAATAACATAAAATGTGAAAATATTTTATTAGCTACTAAAATCATATTTCCAACGGTAAGATTTGACTTGTTACTTTTTATTTCTATTTCTTCTATCACTCTTGTCTAATAGGATGTTTTTATAATAAATAAAAAACATTCTTTTTCGAAACTATAAAATTACAAGTACTTATATAGGTAATTGTAAATCAAAAAAATAAGTTATTTGAGTAAGTTGTGAATTCTTATTAAGATGTTACAAAAACGAAGGAGGTTATCTCATCTTTGTCGGGCTTTCCAGGTCATATTTGTGCAAGAACCCTATGACTTCTTATGACGCAAGAAGGTCAGTATTTTATCTTCAACGCGCCTCGTAAAGATTCAAAAGGTTAACATTTATATACTATCAAAGGCTGACATAAATATTGCGAGCACAAGAAATATCTTTTTACTGACATTTCACTGTAACACAATACGGTTCGTTTTGTAATAAAATGTTTGATTTGAATATTGTGGTCCCCTACAGACAGACATATACCTCTAAGGTAGAGGAAGATCGATTAAAAAAGCACTCACAAATACATATAAATGAATTGACGAGTATTTTAAAAAGTAACTAATGAAGTGATATACTCGTATATTTTAGACAAACTCGCAAAGATAGAAAAAAATCGCAATAAACTCGCCAAGTATTTTCCTATCATAAGATAATCTTTCTCAACATGCTCTTGTGTAGAATGTCTTTGCTTTTTCAAAAGATATTTATCAAAAGAAACATTACACTATGCGTGTGCGCAACAAGACTATAAATACGCAGGCGCCAGCGCAGGAAGAATCGACACTATCGCAAGACAGGCACCGCCCTTCAATCCTCTGTTATCAATACAAAGTGCAGCTGTAATAATATATTAAATTAGTATTATAATTCGAAAAACATGTCACAGACAAAAAGGGGAATTACTGCAGGTTCTCTGTAAAAGCATTGCTGATATCATAGAACAAACATAAATAAATAAATAAGCTTTATCACAAGTGGATGAGAAAATAATTAAAATAAATGAATACGGGTTTTTGTTTAATATATATAAATATTCACACAAAATATATAATATAAAAATTAAAACTTTAGGTGACTTTTTATGGTATAATGATTATTGTAATTAACTTTCTACCGCGGTTGTTGTTATCGTTAATCAAATTCGTCTAATCCCTACTTACATAAAGTTGTTGAAGCGACCAAAATATAACCTCTCATATAGGGTTTCTTTTGACGGCTTAAATTTCAACACTTATATAAAAAAAAATCTTCACGGACTTCCGCAGTTAAGTAATTATGAAATCCGACCGCTCGAAAAACTATAACAAGAAAGAAAAATATATCGTGGCAATAACGAGGTCTGTGCCATTTCAATTAGTCATGCGATTACTTCTCGTTACTCAATATCGTTTGGTAGAAAAACAAAGGGATACAATAAAATAATAAACAAGTAGCTGACGAAACGGTGTCTAACTCATGCTAGCTTCGCTATCGGACGCTCTTTCTTAGAATGCAATCTATTAAAGTAGCGAGGTGAAGTATTTATTAATCGTATCAGGTTATTCAGGCAAAATGTTGAGCGCAAAGTTTCTAAGAAGCTAATGACCGTTTCAAATGTTGGATTTTTCTGTAGAATATTGCACGAATTAACGTTCTTTGATGTATGTTTTGGGTCAAATACTGCTGTATTGATTTAACATACACTTGTCGATGAAAGGAGGCTATTATTTCAAGTGTGCTTACCGAAAAAGTGAAAACTACTTAGTAAATGACTTTGTCATGAAGAAGACGGCTTAAGAAACTACAGATTTCTATGAAATGGAAAAAATAATATAGCGGACACATTATGTTTTTTTAATATAGTTGTTTTTGTTTTTTAACATTTCTGCTGTCAAATTAATTCAATTTCCGCTTACCTATACCACAGTCGCACTTAAGGTGAATCAGTTGTAGTTAATAGTACCTTATCTAAGTGAGAGTAAAGCCGCGGGCCAAAGTTGTAACATAACATTAGAAGACATTTCACAAATCCACAGAGGGTATCTCTAGTTTTATCGCTCTGGAGGGAAATGCAACCGAGAAATTATCTGATCCCTCCCATAACTTACTCTAAAATACTAAAATTGCTTTCAAGAAATCTCTTACTGCGATCTTCACGCTCTCTATGCTTATTATAATCCATTATGATACCAATAATAGCTGAATATTATTAGCATTCCTCTAACCATTTATCCTTTTATCTAAATAGCCTTTCGGAAAGGTATAATAAGCCTTACCTACTGTAATTAAAAATTATAATCTTTTAATAATATTATGTTACTAGAGTTAAACTGTCTCATTGATCTAAAAGCTAGCGTATATGGATGCAGTTCATTTAAAATGGAACAATTTCACAAATATTATTCATCATAAAAGTGCACTTCAATTTAAATCAAACAACTGACCAAAACAGCCTTATTTTTATATTTTGTCAAACAATAATAATATATCAAACATAAATAAATGTCTTCAAGTACGAATCAAGTCATGTTAATGTATTTTTAACTTTCGCAAAGTACAAGACAGTATCGCTGTTTCAACAGTATGTACTATGTTATCGAGTCACGAAGCTGAAAGAAGACACGAGAACTGTTTTACTGGAACGATCGTTTACACCGTTGTTAGCAGTGAGAGGAACTTTCAGATAGGCGAGTGAATTGTATGAAATACTTGTAGATCTATGCAACTCTCCTTGGAATTAATCTTTTTTATTTTGTTATTATCAACTATTGTAAATATTGTTTTCGTGTTTATTTAATGTATAAATTTGCATTTTTTAAATCGCATATATAGCTTTTAAGGAATACCGATCGTGATTGGCGTATACCAAAACTAGTATCTTTATTGATGGGAATGATCCACATGATATACGGAGATATAGGTTCAAGAATTTCTTTTTTAATCTTTGCTGTAAAGGCCAGCACAGACATCGTAAAATCAAAATGGCAATGAAGAAAGTCTTACTTCATTTAAAATTAATAGTTTACAGCAAAATATAGTCTGGCGCAAAATATGAATATAATTTGCATATATTATCTCTGAACTTTCGACAAAGTTAAAATATGAGACAATTTAGTTAAATCACTGTCAGCAGATCGTAGAACACTCAGGATAACGCGTGAAGAATTTACTTTCTTTTTACGCGATGAATGATTCCAATTATCTGACTATCAATAATACGGCTATGTTTAAATAACAAAAATGAATAAAAAATTACCACTAATAAATTAAGAGAAATTCTTCTGAACGTTATGAGATATGTAAAATTGTGAAAATGTCAAGCATTATTACCCAACTAAATATAAAAAATCTTGTTATTGAACCGGAAGTTAATCATATAAGTACAATGATATATTAATAAAATTAAAACAAATGAGAAGCAAGGACTAACAAGCTGTCGACTCTCGTATTGTTTGCTCAGATAGTTTCGAAATCGTTACATGTAAGAAAATAAACAATTGTACGAGTATCGATATTTCTTATTGGCTCGGGATCCGTTAGAGTTGCGAGGAGTGTCGGTGTCGGTGCGGGCGCTACAAAGAGTTCGTGTACCATAAATCCAAGAACCTGACCTTCCGCGCAGCCGGTGCATTGCGTCATTGCGTTAGCACCACTGTAAATAATGTTCGATCTGCATTAAGATACCTACAGACGGATGTTTTGAAACGAACTTGTTAAAGGTTACGTCAGTTGATGAAACATTTAACACGATAAAAAACAAACAAAACCATTTGTTTGTGCTGTTTCAATATTTGTCACTTTTATGGAATATATTTTTAAGGAAGTAATTTGCGGTCACCAGTTCCAGATAAACAAAAACCTGGATACAATAACGTTGCCTAATATTGATCACTATCGATTGGCAAACGTTTTTTTAAGACTCAAAATTAGATCAAAGTTCAAAATTATTTAAAATCAAAACATCCAGAAAAGCTAAACAAATGTTGCTGGGTCTGGATGATAATATTTTTCTACTTTTATACATTTAATGAAACACATCCATATCAAACTAACCTCAATAAAGTTTTCAATACAATTCCACGTCGGTCGAAAATATTTTTATTTGGTTATAATTTGTTTTCACAGTATGCGTGAAATAAATAAATATTTTCTTGTGTACTACTATATACTTTACACATCGTTTTCAAACTTTATTAAACTTAATTTATGACAAAAACTCTTTGAAGTTGGAAGATCTGGAAACACGGATGCAATGATCTTGATCAAACATTGCCAACTTAAATCACGCCAAACAATAAATAATTGTTCACATGCTTTTAATCGTCGTCATGAAATTCTATCAACCCATGCTGGAACTGGTAAAATAACAACAACATGGAGATGTTATTTACACCGTATAATTATACTTTATTTATCATTTTATTGAAACTGGTGTTGGCCTGTGATCGAAATTCGACCATTTTTAGTATTGAACATTTTATGTGAATAAGCATGTTTTGAAATGTCTTTTTTTAATCAATTTTTTAATGTCTGTTTTGTCTATGCCTTAAAAATACAAGACATTTCATTAATAAACATAAAAAAACAAATAGTTTGACGAATCAATTTTTATATATCGATACACGATTTGTTATTTTGTTGCTTAACATGAGTCTGCATCGAAAATAGATGTAACTCACGTTAAATGACAAGCAAATATTCCTGAGCGATTACTCTGTCACTTTCTGCTTGCACTCGGACAGCATAAAGAAATAGGTGCTCGCTTATAATAAAATACGTGTAATGCATTTTATCTCCTTTTAATGGGCTTAAAACTAATTCGATTAAACTGTGCTCGATGCGATCCTATCTCAGCCCAAGTAGTTAGTCGGCAAAAATTAAAAGTGAAGTATGTGATGTATTAATATTTAATACTAGTGAGAATCTTAAACACATATCTAGAACATCAGGATAAGATCTAAGACATAACGATTTGTTATTTTGTATAATTTATTATAGTTAATATTTGTATGTTTTAACATCAAAAAATTCAAACTGCATAAATACACTTTAAAAAGTCCAACAATTTATTGTTAGGATCATTATTTTCTCCACTTTTATATGTAAAAAGAAAATACGACAAAACATCAAATTATATATTATAAGAAACGTGACATTCATTACGAATCATACCTCGCATGTCGTTAATCACCCTTAAGTCAGTAACGTAACGTGAAAATTTCAAAAACGATTAAATTCTGTCGAGTTATTCGAAGATCACTGTCAATTACGCAGTATTAAATTGACCTTTGTATTGTAACAGCTTTTTCGTGTCTTTCCGAGGAGCCGTTAAGCTTGTGACGTAATAAATTCGTAAGACATACAGAACGTTACTCTTCGAAATAAACTACATACCCCTGTTCTTGAGTACCGTTCATCGTACGATATCCAAGGACATATCTGAACACGAATCTCGATTGTTACTCCACATTGTAAACCGAAAGCGCTTACATGCACCAAAAAATGTTCCAGTAATTGGGTAAGTTGATTTTAACAGAAATATACTCGCAAACAGCAAGCTGAAATGGGAAAGATAAATTTAATTATCTGGAGAAAAAGTTGTTCGAAATTATACCATTATTTAGTATAAAAAGAAACGCTACAGATTTCAGAATAATTGGCTGCTCTTAATTAAAAATACCTTAAACATTACATAGGTACATATAAAGGAAAGAATTATTACCCTTTATCAAAAGTGTAAAAGGCAATTGTGTATTTAAATACAATTATTAAGTGCATTCAACTCTTTTTATTAATAAATGAATTTATTAATTTATATGCAGGCTTTTGTTCTAGTTACCTAGCAATTTCTTGAAGCATAATAACAGAGTCCATACGCAATTGAATATTAAAATTATGATGGCACGAGGAAGCTATTTGTACCTGTCTCAAGATAGTCTTTATATGCGGCAGGTTACTATTATAATATCAAGATAGCGTACCCATGCGGCAATACCGGCCCGGTTATTAATAAAGAACCATCGCCTCCCCCTTGTCCACACGGGCTTTACGAACCTTAAATCAGATATTATTCATTTGAACCGTATGGAACAAATACCTTATAGTTATTTTTATCGCTTTTTAATAAGAGCGGAGTTTCTTTGTCTTATTATTAATGCAGCTTGTTTAATATAATATAGCTTTATTTTTTGTATAAAAATCTTTGCAATTTTTTTGGTTAGTAAATTTCAAAATAACTCATTCGTACTTCACTTAACACTATAATCGACTTCCAATATATATAATTAATATCTTGCTAAAATAATATTTAAATCACGGAAAAAATATTCGACTCTAGCTTTTTCTTTGCATTATTTTTATATTAAAAAAATGATTGAGATAGCTTGTAATCTAATTTTAACACCGTTTAATCTAATTTGTTGTTTTAAAATTACATTACTTATTAATAATTCATCATTCTACATAGTCAATTGTATATACGAAGGTTAAACCTGCATTGGCTTCTCTGAATTTTATACAGCGCCAATCAAAGTCATTAAAAATAAAGATACTTAAGTAGTCACTTAAAGACTCAATGTTTGCAGACCTCATTTAAAATTAGCTGTTGACCTACTCTATAAATCTTAAAGACAATTTAAATATATACATGTATTTAGGTCAATTTTTAAATTGGAAGAGAAATAAAAAACAAAACGTGCAAGTTGTGTTTAAGTATGAATAAAAACGTTCGCAGTATACATAATAGTATGTTAAGACATAAAATCAGAGAGCTATTATTAGCAAACCGATAGAATATTGCAGTCCTGACAGGAGGTCTGGAGATGTGATATTTAACAAGCTATTCATCGGCTTCAATAACGTCTGAACTCGCAACTCGTATGAACAGACATTGCATGAATCCTTGTTATAACTAAACGAGCGACGAAAGTAAGATATATTTTTATCATTAGTTAAATAAGCCAATTTTTCTTTAGTTATATACGGTTTAATTATTATTTTTCTTAGTTTATATTTATTATCGATTCGTTTGTATGAAGAGTATATATGTATCTATGTAATTATTAGGATTTAAAATACTTTATGTTACATTTTATTTTAAAGAATACATCGAATAAAAAGTCACAATCAAATTAGTGGAAAATTATATCAATTGTAGAAAAAAAAGTCATACTCCTGTCGCTCGTCTACGACGTTTCCAGGACAACAAACGGCGGAACTGACAACGCCATCCAACTTCATCGCGACTGGCACTGACAAAGCGGCGCCATCAATGCCAGCGCCGGCCATTTGACCCCGAAGAGATGTAACATGACTAATGCCTTATACATTACCTACAAGCTCATTCCAATCGCAATACACAACTGTCAACCATGGACGTAGATAGACAGCGATCGTACGTAACCAGAGAATGACTTTAGTTAGTATTGTCATGTATTATGAAAAAGCAATTAAAACTAATTTACCCTCATATGGTAGGCGAGCTATTAAATTTTATTGAAAGAAAATATATAAAGTATTATAGTTTGTATGTACTCTTAGATTTTTACAAACTTGAAATTTTTTTTTCATAAATATTTATAAACTCAAAATGAGTTTATGGAATCTCCGTTTTGTTATTTTTATTTCTCGTTAAATTGAAGAGTTTTGAAAAATGAAAGTCGAAATTTAATAAATAATTTGAAGTCTATTATCATAGCTTTGGAAATCAATTTTACTAGTATTTTCTTAGTGCGAAGTTAAATATTATATTATAACTAAAGAATGCAATGGTAATATATATCATGAAAAATTTAATTGTTTTCTTATGCGATATTTGGTAATCAATAAGTTATTGAATTTATGAATTAAATTCGAAAATTATTTTATCTAAGATTCAATCCTTAGATGAATGGCCAAGTATTGAACTTTTATTATTAAACTGAGATTTATTATAATATTTCATATTTTGATTCTCGTCCGAACTATTAAAGGTACCTTGACTGATTAGACTTTACAAAACCTACGTGCGGATCATTAATATAATGAGTGTTATGTGTGTATTAGAATATTATCTGATTTAATCTTTCAGGAAACGCCAGCACATTGGCGGTTGTATGAAACTTGCATAATATCTCAAAGCCAGCCGTGACTACTGACAGTCGCTGTGGGCCCGTGTCCACACACGTTGGCACACCCTTGCCAATTACCTGATACACCCTGCACACTTTCGCTAATAGAAGCTGCCACGTTCAGACATGCGATTTTAAATTGCAAACGAGATGGTAATTAGCGAAAACAACCGCTAAGAGTAGCTGCTAAATGCCACTGAGAGACCCGTATGGAAATTAGGGACAAATTACGTCTCTACTTTTACTTTCGTTTGTATAACAACAGTTACATAAAACTTGTAATAATGGATGGTTTCTTAATCTGATTATTGCCCTTATAATAATACACCTATAAACTTAAGAATCAGAATCAATTTTAATACAAAGGAATGTTAACTTATTATTAGAGTACAATAAAACTTTACATAAACAATGTATGCCTCAAATTGTTGTCAAATTTGAGGTGTTGTTTATGGTATACGTAAGATATATATCGACTATGTGTAAAAGGTTGCGTTCGTAGTTGTAATCTTGCCCTAGATACAACAATATGTAGAATCTATTATAGACAATCATTTCGTTATCTGATTTAAAGCAGTGTGCCATAAAAATGCGGGTCATACCAAAGAAGTACAATCAATATCAGACAAATATTTACCTACACACATATCTAGGGTAGATAATCGGATGCATACTGGAGCCGCACCACTTATGTAACGTACACAACCATTGAATAAATAATACATTGGAAATGACAACGATACCAACCAAAACCATATTTAATAGCGAGATTTTTCTATTTTATTTCAACAAAATAGCAATGATGAAATTTAAAAAATAAAAACTAAACATGCAATTTAACGCAATTTTAATTATATAACTGTAAGGTTGCGTATTCAACATATTTATGTAAATTACATTCCTGGAACATTCCTTGGTCTTAGTATAAAATATTGCGAATCATAAGTAAGCGGGCGTAGTACCGAGCTCACCGAGATGAAACCGCAGATACAGATAATCTAATAAGTCAGATCTCAAGTCGAACGTCGGCCAACGTTATAACTCAGGGTTGAGAGGTTAATTAAAAATAGCAACTTTATTCTTGTATAACAGAGATGGGGTTAGATACAGACGCATCCGACTTATGCAATCGGATCTACGCGAACATCAAGAGCTCAAGGAAAATGTTTTATGAATTATTTGTATATCTCTACCAAATACGGAAACAAGAGCAAAGATAACCGATGCAAAATGTAAGGCAAACTTAAGTCATTGATCTTGCGACATTGCTTGGAATTTGGTTTTATTTTTTTCGGCATTATATAATATTATTATGCAGATATTTATTGGAATCGGTTAATTACACTTTAACAAGAGATATTTTAGGTTGGAAGATAGGCAAAATTTAATAACACGTTGTTTAGACAAATTCTTCCCAATCCTGTCAAATTCCTATTTAATATTATTAATGAGAAATATTGTTTGCTGGTTCATGATTTGAATTTCTTTAAACTATCGGTATCGACGGATTAACAGATCGATGAAACATTGCTTATTAGAGATATAGTTCACAAACTGGAGTGTTACATAGGTATTTTTAGCTCGGAAGATCTAACCTATCTGTTGTGAGGCTGGTAGGTTTACTGGAATCGGCCACCTGATAGTAAGTGGTCACCACCGACCATTACCATTAATTAGCGCTGTAAGAAATATTAACCATTCTCTGGGAATTATTATATATATCTTGTGCCTGTAGTTACACTGACTTACTCACCCAGAAACAAGAACAACAATAAAACTAAGAATTGCTATTTGGTGGTAGAATTTCTGATGTGTCTAACCTATCCAGACGGGCTTTTATAGAGTTCTACCACCAAGTATACACTTATACCCACCCAGACAACATAATGCACCAGAAAATTACCTGACTTTGACTTTGAAAAATAGTAAAAACTAAACAATACTTTTATCGTTCCTGAATACGCTATATAACGAACCTTAAAAATCTAAATGACACCGTTAAAATTGAAGCCAATTTGTTTCTTTTTGATTAACCTTATTAAAACATGCAATCATACATTCCGGCCGTTTAAACAGTTACCATTAAGTAGCAAACATAAGTGATTTACTCGGCGCAGGCGGTGACATCACCGGCGTCTGGGTTTACATCATAATTTCATGTATTTTATACACTGCACCGAATTTGGAAATGACATATATTTATGTATTTTACCTGACGCTTACAATTTATACAGGCATTTACCACGATTGTTCTCGCAAATGTCTTAATTAAGTTCGGACATTTATTATTATACGAATAAATGGACAAAACAAAAATGTCTCTGTTATTATAAATACACACTGAATATAATTCGAATAGAAAATTACGGACTGTCAAATGGGCTACCCGGTGGTAATGAACCGCAATCACATTGACACTTCAAGAAAATCATACCCATACTTCATACCACCAAATCAATCACAAAGCTATAGTAATTTTGTTGTATAATTTAAATACAATTTTCTATTTGAAAAATACACTGACTCAATCATAACAATATATTTATAATCACCTACAATAAACACACAAAATCGATATATTATCCGTGTCGGTCAAAGGTTTAACAGTGAACACTAATTTTAACCCATGACTCCTAACGAATTATAACAAGTGTGTTCCAATAACACCACTAACCCGCTTGTTTGTGTCATTCAAATCGCAAACAAATGATAAATGTATTTTTTTTTCTCTTTTGAATGTAGACCAAATTCAACTAAGAAATATTCAACGGAATATAAGCTTGAAATAATTATATAGTATAAAATTGTTTGTCCTGACTGACTATCAACCTTAAGCTAAAAGTACTGAGCCTAGAAAACTAATAAGACAATGGTTTGTTTTGAAAAGGAAAAGTGTTTGGAAATATCAACGGGACAGGCAGTTATAATTGTTTCGTGTAATAAACGATGATTCTTATATAAAACTAGTTGTCGCCGGCGGTTTCGGTCGTTTTAGGGTTTGGTCCTCGGGGAGTTCGCATAAAAAATATAGCCTATCCTTGGAGTTCAAGCTTGCTTCATACAAAATTTTAAAAAATTTGCTTCAATCGCTTGGCCGTGAAAGAGCAACAGACAGACAGATAGACAGAGTTACTTTCGCATTTATAATACTAGTATAGAATTATAGATATGTGTATTGTAGATTTCATGTTTATATATGTAACCTCTAAAGTTTTCGTGGCTAATTTCGAGTTCAACCAGTCCAACCTGTGCCAGAATATGGTGTCGCAAGAATCGTCGCTGGGTCTTAACAAGCACTCGCCAAAGACAGATTACGTTCAACACTCATTATTTATCCTAGAACAAGGTCAATTTGAACAGCTACATTACCAATACAAATGTTACATTTTGATAATACATAAGTAGATTGAAGTGCATCGCTCGATCACATTTTTGTTAATCGGCCAAATTTTTCGTCTAACCGGGTCACTGGGAATTATTACAAGTTAATTCAAAAGGCAATTTAAAAAAAAATTACCTCGTTGACGAAATATTGCTTATATTTTATCATGTAATGTTATATTGGGATGCTAATAATTTATTGGTCTGGTGACCAGCTTGTATGATAAGTCATGAGATCTAGGCTTCGACCAATAAAAAGTAAAAATTGTTGTGTTTTTTTTTTTCAAAAAGTTACGAGAAATATTTTCTTCTCTATTCCTTATCTCTGATAGCAAATCTTATGGTCTTGTTGGTTTTCTGTTCTATGGGACATTAAAAGCAAAATAATAAATAGTGCACATACACAAACTGCTGCTGCATGCAGCAAAACCTCCTGCACAGTTAGACTACACTTATAATATTAGAATAACAATACAAAACAGACTATGTGAAATTTTATTAACTTATAATTTATTTTTATATTGAATTCGTGTGAAGTTTAATATAACAATATATATTTGACTCACGCGCATGCGTTGATTCGGTTCCGTCTCTGAAGACATTATCAATTTAAGAGCACATAGTATTCGCAGAACTTTCGCCATAAACTTATCTGATATGAATCTTGATGACGGCCATTAATATCAAATTTCGAGTATGTGTAGAGGTTACTGGGTCGCTATAATGTATTCAGTCTTCTATGTTGTCTTTTATTTTTCGGTTTCGGTTTCTACTATATTTTTTTAATTCGTTAAGTCACAATATAACCTTTTATTAGAATATTTACAAGATTATAATTTGTAGTCGTAAATGCTAGAATATAAGCCCTAAATACATATTAAACTTTTCTTGTGTTTTATTATTTTTGCAAATATTCAAAAGCATAACAATAACGCCTCTGCCATCCAAGTGAGAGTTTCAAAAACATGCTGGCTATTTTAATAAATCTTTTTACACGAAAAGCCTTTGAAACAGTCTGTGTTTTCCATTATTCGGCCAGAGTCCCCCGCTGAGCCATCTCTACTACATCGCGATTATGGCATTTTACGTACATGCGAAGGAATAAGTTTTGAAAATGACATCAAAGGCTAGAACCCTTTTATTTCCAAAAAAAAAAAGCCGAATGTTATAAATTATGTAATTAGTAAGAGTATAAGGTTAAAAAGAAAAAACAAAAAATTATGTGTAATTCGAATTAAGGTTAATTTTAAATGTAACATTAAAGTAAAAAACAAAACAATATATACATACAAAACAAATTGTAACAGAATAAAATCCTTGTTATGTGGCAAACTTTAAATTCGACTATGAATATGAAGATGAATATTTTTAATCTTAAAGACCACGCATTTTCATATATAGGTCACATGCATCCCTTAGAATTTACGTTATTTGAAATTTCCACGGGACTCCCTCCATTCGTGCTGTCTAAAGATAAGAAAAGATAGAAAGTAAAGATTTTTATTAATGAAAAAATATTAAAAGATTTTTTTTTAAATATTTTTGTATATTATTCATATAAAAAGCATTACATATTATTTTCTTTATACCTTGTATACTTAATATAATAATTATACTTACAGCATCAAAATACTTTCCAAGAGAAAATTAAATAAAATGAAATTTAAATTTGTAGAAATTGTAAAAGCGGCTTACATGATTTATATTTAAAAATCAAAGTTCACTCATGTCATAATTTTTTAAGACATATGTACATTATTTACTCGTGATAATTATAACATGACATGTAATATTCCATTTCTGCTGCGGTCTCTGCTCTATCCTCCCGCTACTGTTTATCAAACTCGTGCGCAACCCGTCATACTCACGAAACCCATAATAACGGTTCGCCGTTATTACTACAAATTTAAATAACGATCAGAAACGACATAAGATGTATTATTTATAATAAACACGTACGATTTGCTCTTAAAAGTATGAATATACAATAATTTCCAGCGAACATCATTATAATGTTACAACGTAGACTTTATTTATTCTAGCAAGTAGAATCAACATTAAACTGTAGGGTCTCATTTATTGCACAGGACCGGCTGAAAATCATAGACATTAACTATTCGACAAGTTAACCATAACTTTGAGGTATACGCATTATTATTTAATGATATGCAATGTCTTTTAATGGGTTATAAATAGCAACATTACAATTTCTCCCTTTGTTTACGTATACGTATGTATAAGTCCTTTGTAGTTTATTATACTTTGAGAAATAATGATCCGTATAATAACAATATGTTTAACGAATGCAATAAACACAAAGTTTATAGACTAATAAAATATGA
Organism: Vanessa atalanta; assembly: GCF_905147765.1. NCBI lineage: Eukaryota > Metazoa > Arthropoda > Insecta > Lepidoptera > Nymphalidae > Vanessa > Vanessa atalanta. The sequence goes on from NC_061877.1 coordinate 6,749,200, forward strand.
AGAGAGGAAAGTTTGCAATAAAATAATCTAAATGACACGTTGCTTACTTTTTCTAAGAAAAAACTCTTAAGCGGTGATTGGATGTTATCGTTTTAATTAATTGCTATTGATAAGTATCTCGTATTTTATTTGTCTATGGTTTATTGGAAGACGATCTACGAAATTGCTAAAGATATTGCGCTTATTATTATTCATGATTTTTAAAATAATGAGAAAAAAAACAAATGTTCTACTTACTCATAATATAAATCTTTAAAGAACATTATCGATCGGTTTTAGTTACTAAACTATCATATTATTTATTTGATAAAAAATTGTTATGTGTTGTAATGTGTAGACATACAATAATTTTTATAAAGGTATGTTAGCCTCCTATAGATATAAAACATATATAATGTAATTTTTATTTCATAATTAGTCGTTTAGAGATATTTTTGAATGATGAAAAAACTACTTTAAATTCGTGTAACTTAAAAGAAATTAGCGAACAAAGGGTCAGGCGTGAAAAGAAAGTTTTTTTCATAATATTTAAAGAAAACGTTATAATGTAGACACAATATATATAATTCAATTGTTTCTGAGAAATATTGTCATTACCATATTGTTGAATGTCATATCAGAATACAGAAAAATCTTCATGTACACAACTTCAGATTAGTTCAAACCAATAGCCAACTGAAGTGCAGAAGATATATCAAATGTATTAAAAGAATATACATACGGAAACATTCCATTGTAAGGTAACTTTTTACAGTTACATCTGAACCAGTTTTTATAATTAAGCTACCGAGAAAAAATGTTTTGTAAAATATGTATTCAGGATCGCAAATAACACACATTCAAAAAATAGTCATTACATTTAATAATACATCTTGAAAGTACTTTTAGTATGAATTGAATGAAAACATTTTAAGTAAATTACTGCAAACGGAACTTCTTTTGTCTGAAACCCTTCAATTGTCTGACAGGCTCTTGGCAACAAGTAATTTTCTCTCCCAGCAGACGTCAAGATTCCTTTTGTGGTCTTTTAATTTAAATTTGTAAATACACGATCTAGCAACAGTACAAATGATTATATAACGTGATAAAAATCGAGGTTTTAAATATTACAAGTGGTGTTTTACGTTAAAGTGAAAAGTGCTTTTGAATCTTTATTTATTTTTAAATGATGTATAAAATAATACCTTTTTTAAAAACATTCTTTAAGAAAAATAAAACAAAACCTTTTGAGATGCACGATTTTACAAAAGTTGAAAGGTATATTGAAATTATAGACCGTTACCTTAATAACATACAGTTGAGATAAAAGGCGCGAAATTTGTAATATTATTATACCAAATTGCATGTATTCAGTTGTTTATAAAACCGTTATTTGTTAAACGTGATATTAAAAATCATCATCGCGTGTGAGGAATACGCATACGAATAAAATTCTTAGTCCAGATTCATGCCCCGATTTTCCATATAGGCGATGAAGTCAACTAGCTATGGGCCTGACCTAGCAATAGAGAGGGTTAGGTTAGGTTTTGGCATGTGTATTTTGATTGCGTCCCGAGAAAAAAATAAGTCAAAATTCTAGTTTTTATTTGATGTTTTCCTTTTTAGTTTTAAATAAATATATAACCCTACAGAGAAATGCAACATGTATTTTTTTCTTTAATTGGTATAAAAATGTATTTACTGAGTTTCTTGCCGGTTATTGCTACATTCCAAGCCAGTGATAGCTTTGCTTTTATTATGAATATAAGCCTTTATGGTGATATCTTCCTGACCAAATTTCGGCAAATTTGACAAGGCCTCATTTACTTCACAAATAATTCACGCGCAGAACCAACGGCTTGACATGCTTGGAGAGGCACGAGGTTGTACACACGTCCAAATTCCAGATGCCAGGCTGCTTCTGATAATTCTCCGTTAAACCTGCTTACATTTTTCGGCCCGGCCTGGTGTTTCAGCCCAGGATCTGCAGCCTTATATCTAGCTACTGGACAAACGAGGCCGTCGATTAGTACCGAGATATTCAAAATGGATTCTAATAGCGCTGTTTGAATGAGACATCGCTATTATGGTGAAATGTGCTGAGCCATCTTGCTTTCCACCCTCAATGGTATCTACCATTTTTTTTACCTTTCTTTTTAGTCAAGGTCAAATAAAATATTTGACCTTGACTAAAAAGAAAGAAATATATAAACTTTTTACTCCTATTCTTTTTATGGGGTTGTTATTATCAAAATGAGAAATGAATAAATAAGAAATAAAAAATAAAATAAGAAATACCATCGCATAAGAAATTAATTATCAAAGTCAGTTCACGATAGCCAAAGCTAATCAGGATCGTACACAAAGAGGCTCGAATAGAGATAAAGAAGGCTATTCTTTTTTAATGTCGCCTAAAAAGACGATAAATTCCAATGATGAAATAATATTAATAAATATTTAAATGATAGTAGTTTATCATAAAAAACATATTAAGCAACAAACACATCTTACAATCACCTGATTCACCTTACCTCTTCAGTAAGTGTCAATGTTTTATCCAGCAGTAATATTAAATCTAATCCTCACACTAGCATGTTTAAACATAAAACTGATAACATAATTTTCACAACATTAAGTTAGAACTACAAGGCGAATATAAAATAGACTGGATTGTAAAATACACGCCCCTGAGATGATTCGAGACACGATAAATTTAATGCGGTGGACAGCAAAATTGTTGTTTTGACCGCATGACTCCACTATACCTTTATAAGTTGATGCTTTCTTTATAATGCGGCTTATTGACAGAAATAGCGAGGCTATTTTAAGGAAATTCAATTTATAAAATTATCGGTCTATTATTTTCTCCTTAGGTGCAACGTGTTGGACGTTGGTATTTTCAAAGCTATTCCTGCTGTACTGCGGCACTTGAAAAATCTGAAAGGGAGAAACCCTTTCTATCTCTCTCTCTTCCTCAAATAGGCTCATAAAAGCGCTTTTGAATTAATTGTAAAGCTATCTTCAGTTCAAGATGAAACTAAGAAACTTACTAAGAAAACTAACTAAGCTTACTAAGAAGAAACAGCACAAATTCAAAATTTACTTTTCAATAAATGTATTCGCAGAATTCAAATTAAATTAAATATATCCTACCTAGAAATCAACAAATACTAATCCCATGTTTTTTATCATTTATATAATATTGTTTTCAGTAATATGCATTACTTATAAATGTGTTTTTGATAAGATTACTTCAAGCCAATTTAAAAGAAAACTATATTACTAGAACGAACACCGTGCCCCAGGAAGGACGTATTGCCTTTGTGATGGCGATGCGTAAATTAGTTGTTATAAATTAACCTTCATTACGCTGGTTTATACATTAATTGTCACTGTTTATTTCAATAAAATCTATATTTTTAACTTGACTTGACTTTAGATATAATATTATTTTAAATATAATGCATAAACCTGACTCAACATATCCCGAACAAAGCCTTAAGATTATGAATAGATCGGATACCCCTTTTTTATTATACTTACATATATATTATAATAAAAAATAAGTATAGGAATGTTATCTTTTAGGGGATTCGTATTGAGTAAAGGAAAGAGTAAGTTAAAACTGACGTTTAATTTATAGTTTCAACCAAGTAAAAGGTCATATACTCGTAAAAGTCGAATTATATAAAGAGCCGGTTTCAGTATCGCATTATTAAGATATAATTTCAAGATATATTTAATTATTATCAGTAAAAGCTTAATTATGAATAAGATAAACAATTATTTAAATTATCTGATGCTTAGTTAAAATTTTAAATACTGTTTCGTTTTTGTTAGTTAAGAAGTGACATAATTGGGGTTAGTGACTCTCGCCGAGTTCATGGCATACAACCATAAAATACGGCAAGCATTCTACGAGCTGCGTATATGGAAGCTCTCTGAACACCTAATTTAGTTTTAAACCTGCCGTAAGTGGTAAAACATGTCAAAATATCACAAAATCAGCCGATAACAAGGCTTTTTGTATTTATTTACGATCATTATAAAATTACACTGAAATTTATTCAATTAAAAGTTGAAATATAAATTATTCCTGATATACATATAAAAACGATATAGTAGTATATTATGAAATTCTTCGATTGCAGTTACATAATTACGTTCTGTGGTATTTTTAGTCCAGTTCAATGTAATCAGCGCCGACGGTCCGGAAAAAGCTAAGGATAATAATATAAGTTCCATTGGCTTGAGTATCACAAATAGTGAAACCAGGTAACATTCGCACAATAGAGATAATTATTGCGTAATTTATTTATATAAATAATGTAAATAAACGTTCGTTTTATGCAAAGTGTAAACTGCAAGCTTTATTTATGATATTTTCTTGCAACACTGTTACGCAGATTCGCACCGTCTGTATAAACTTCACTTATAAATTAGAACTATGGTTTTTACGTTAAGATTATTTTAAAACTAAGAAACGTATAATAATAATATATTATTATTAAACATTTAACAATTTAAGTACTTTAATAAGCCGTTTCTATGTCACACCTGTCTTATATAACTTATAGATATTGCTTGTTTCCATTTAAAACTAATCACGTTCATAATGTGCAACCTAAATTAATTTATTATATAAAGAAGATTTTTTTAATATTTGAAGTAATAGTTCATACATATATTATTAAAAATAAACAGTTTAACATGAGTACAATATGAAAAAATCATGGAGGACAGTAAACTAATTATCTCTATGCGATTTATTTGGATGAAAATCCATGAACTGCATTCGAAAGTCTGATATAAAAAACAAAATGTGTAAAGAAACGTGGATACTTTTAAAACAGTTATTAGGGTACCGTATCCTTACAAATGAATTCCGTCATCTGTCTGGCTGTCTATACGACTCTGACGTTACTTGGTAGCTGTTGACGTTACTTTGATGAAATTTGAAAGAAGCTTGATTTGATGTTATCTAACCACTATACGATGGTAGATTGAAATATAATTTAGGCACACCATACCATCAATAGCTTCATATGTGTTAAGAGCCCCTTTAACTTTTAATTTATACGATGCATAATTCATTTTAGATATAATTTGAAATACAATACTATTTTCACTCTTGGTAGAAAGAATGATGTACATTCTTCTAGATTTTATTATATTTTAAACCTACAAGAAATCCACATCAAATTAATTTTAATCTTTTTAAAATTTTTCATTGACTTTCAATTTTAAAGTCCAACACACTATGATTTGGACGAAAACATACATCCATTCAAACAATGGGTGTGTGTTTGGAAAACTTACAAAAACATGAAATCAATCTCTAATAAACCCAAATCTCCAAGATTTTTAAAATTTTGATAAACTCGCACTTTACACTTTATAAAAAATATCCTCATAAAAAAGTTCGAAAGTCCTAATTCGTACAAAAGATAGTTGAAAATACATTTAAAATAATGCCATTTATATTTAACCAAAAAAAATAATGCATCCGCATGTTTTACGTCAACAAACAAAAGTCGTAAGAACAAATCGCATTAATACCTTTACACGCGTAACCCCAATTGTGACTGCTCCCTTTTTGGTCAAGCAATCCCTCTTTTCTACAAGTCAGACCATTTTTCTCAACCTGTCCACTTCCAATTTAGTAAAGTTGTGTCTCTGGAGTGAATCATTCCGTATTTCTTTCATTACCTTATAGATCTGGAAAAGATATTCCTTTTTAAAACGTACACTATAAAAGAGCAACATTTCCTACAAGTTCTTATGCCTAATATTATCTTTACATAACTTGTACAAGAGCCGAGATGGCCCAGTGGCTAGAACACGTGCATCTTAACCGATGATTTCGGGTTCAAACCCAGGCAGGCACCACTGAAATTTCATGTGCTTAATTTGTGTTTATAATTCATCTCGTGCTCGGCGGTGAAGGAAAACATCGTGAGGAAACTGGGGTTGGGTCCATAAAAAATTGGTTTATCTTTCTACAAATACTCAGTGTCAGTAATAACTTGGAATTTCAAAATGGGTAGAATTCAGATTAAAGTCTAAGCAGAAAAGGCGCTTTCGTTATCACAAAGACTTTGCCTCGGCAGTGGCTTTTCAACTTTAGTTTTATTTCGGATAAATATAGAAATTCTTAAACAAAATGTGCTATAAAAAGGTTTCCTAATTAGTATTGTTTCGAAACAAATTCGAACAAGAAGACTTGTAAATGCCGTGAGCACAAGAACAGAGTTACGTAAATGAATAGGTACTCTCTTGAACTTTGTCTACACTTTTAAGGTTACCGAAATAAAATATATGATGGTTATGAATCTTTTTTTATTTCTTAAAATCTATTTATTAAATCGTGAATTTCTAAAACCGTCAAAAAATTTTTAGTATTTATACTTAAATTACTCTCACATAAGGAAGTGTTCTTACTATATTAGTGCACAAAATTAATTTATTTAATATCGAGAAATAGAATTAGAATTTCAATCACAAGCGATAGTATTAGAATAAATAAATAAAATGGGCTTTATTAAAGGTCTTCTCTAGCTATATAATCGACTTGAAAAAGTACATATTTCTACGAACATTAAGCAATTCCATACAAGGTGCTAATGTAAAGGTGAAACAATCTTTGGTTTTTCATAAAATATTTTCTAATTTCATAATTTAAGAAAAATATTACTTAAAGACTGAAAACAAATTAAATGTATATCTGTATATGCGTCTTAAGAAACAAATTGCCCGTTTTAGTTTTTTTGAAACTCGACTTAGTAAAAGCTAATAGGAAACTTTTTCCCTTGTACAGCACATACTTAACGGATACTTGTTGTCCGGGACTAGAATGTACGGAGCGTGAATAACGGCTGTTCAGACCTTAATATACGAGTATACAAAAGTGTACCTACTGTATTTCAAAATGTCGTGGTTTTGTATTCATTTTTAATGTTCTTAATTGAAATAAAACAAATATATTCGATATTCAAAAATATTGCATAAAATATTATATTTAGTCAATTGATATTAAATTGAGTAACATTTAATTTTAATCGAATCTTATTGATGTCTTACGAAAGGTCGCGGGTGGAGTTGTGGGATGATAAAATATATTAAAAACATCATATCTTTTAAGCATTCAAATACAAATTTATTCCGGAAATACTTTATGAAGTTATGCTTCATTACTTCTTCCGTACTTAAAAAGTATTTTATTCGTATAAAATAGTTAAAACTAGTTGAATTGTCCTAAAGTTGTATATACCTTTATGTATATGTTTTATACCTCGGTCTCATATTTCTATAAATAATTACTTTATATACTCCTATAATTATTTTATATAATAATAGAAGAAACTATACAGTGGTTTTTTAAAATACAAATATCACAATTAAATACTCTGACGTATCATAAAAAAACTATAGACAAGTAAAATACTTCAGTTAAATATTGGAATCAAAACTGGTATGAACTCGTAATTGCTGTACGATCTATTTTTTTTAATACAGATTATAAAAGGATAGATTCAAAGAAAGTATTTCGCACAAATAGCGGGTACAAAAAAAAACCATTAATTATATCACAAGTATACTAAACTCGATAGTCGATACGTGCCAACAAAGGCTACGCTATCTATTCGAGGTGCTGACAGGTGAACGCGATTGATTCATCACAGGGTTGTCATAATTCTACGTCTTACGTCTGAAAAGAAATATAAACATTTAATACGCTATTTACACGTTCTATTCAATTGATTATCTTTTTCGTATTATGTTCGCTGTATTTACATTTGTCAAAAAACATTCTTATTACAGCAATACGTAAGAAAGAACGACTCATTCTATTTACACCCGACGAAATTATTATAGTTGATAGAATAATAAATATACATGATAGAAAGTTTAAATCAATCTTTAGATTTATATTTTCTTAATCCTAGACGTAACATTGACAATGCGACAACCCTACAGGCACAATATATTCAATATAATATGTGTCCGAATAAACCGGTCCTTGTAATTTAATTGGAGCGTAAGAACATTACTGTGTTAGTTACTGCACCACTTATGCAATATTGATATCATGTGTACATGTAATATGACACCTGTCCACGGGAATCAGTGTTTGAAATCGGCATTAGTGTGTCCTACGAGTGTTTAAAATAATAACACCAAAACTTGGTCCATAGATCATTGTAATGTAATTAAACTTACGATTTACTCGTAAGATCAAAAAGTGTTTGTGAAAGTAAGCCTTTAATGCTTTAGGATATTACCTGCAACAAATATTATTATAATATTTTAACTACGAGTTAGTCGAGCCACCATGAAGGTTTTTTTCATGTAAAGTTATATCTATGTTATCCACAGGTAAGTCGTCACTGCTAGACTCCTGTGCCTCGTAAAGCACGCCAAATCGTTAGTCTTGCTCCATATCTATCTTCGGTCGTGTCGGTTTGCCGTCCTAGAGAGGGAGCAAAGAGTTTGCACCTAAGCAGTATAGGAGCATTGTTTGCCAGTACTTGAGAATCCTACACAGAAATTTGGAAAGTTTATCTTAAATTCAGGAAAACCTTACGATCTACAATCTTTTTGACTCGAATTCAAATAATGTTTCGTTTTAAATCTATAAAAGTATATATAAAAAGTAATATGAACCGAATATTTTGATTATATTTTATTTAGTCTTTTATTGTAATAATCCATATTTCATCATCAACTATAATCGTTTGGATAAATTAATTTGATAACAATTTTAAATTTATTTCAGTTATTTAATAGGTAAATCACAAGTATATTTCAATGAAATTCAAGTATACAATTTATCACAACCTTACCAATAAATGAAAATGGCATCGTTAAAGTAAATGACGGTTTATTGGGAACGAGTTCGTGGCGCCAATGTTCTATCGGTAAATAGGGGGTGGTCCGAACGGCATCGGCACGGCTGCGGAGCGGGCGCTGGCGCAGGAGCGAGTCCACTAAATCACACGCTAATAACTAGCGGCTGATACGATCTTTGCTTTCAATAATAAAGTCAGCCAATTGTACCCGGTACCTTTCTTAGAAAGTCTTCGTACAGTTCTTTACCGGTTTGATGACGGGTAACTACGAGCCGTTTTGTAATTACCGACCCAGCGACAATTTCTTATCTCCCTATTGTTGTTATAAATTGAATCGTCTAGATAAAATGAAAACTTTCATTGAGATTAATTCAATCTACGTACGAATGTTATCAACTTAAAACTAATTTGATCTCACTTTCCCGTGCGTGATTACACATTCAAAACTAATATATTTCAATTATATTTCACAAAATTTATTGTTTTTAACGCCATAATGATTAATCGACCCCAACAACAATTATTCTTGTAAACACGTAAGCACTTAAAAAGATATTATGTTAATGTTGCATTATGCATTCGACTGCACTTTCTTTCAAATGTATAAATGAATATGCCGCTCGCTGTTAATAAATGAGGCGACGCCACAAAAATGAATGCAGTAGATCACGCGTCAGGAGAAAGCACAATAAATCTTCTTTTGTTTAGAAGATGTAATACCTTTAAACAAACATGCGCGTACCGGGAACGAGAGGCGCTTTGTATTCTACGTAACATCCATCAAGAGATACAAAAAGGAATAGATTATGTATATATAAAATGCACTTTTAGATTGAACTACGTACGAGTAATTATCTTCCACGGCTAAGCGAGTAGGAGTACCGAGATAATATAGACTACACCTCATGTCATACGTAAATTATATAAAAAATAAAGATCATTGCATTCAAACTTTATTACGCTGTGGGTGTATGAGTTCGAAATGTAAGAGAATTACAAGAAACGTGTCTATCTATAAGACGCAATGTTTATTGAATGTGTTTAAATGTTGACTTAAGTAATATATGTAAATGTTGATGGTTTATACAAAGGAAATATCTCAAATATAAATAACTTAATTCAAGACAATGAATTTAAAGCTTAATGATAGAAATAATAGTCAAATTAAATAAATTCATAGTAAGCAAGTTAGCTCAAAGATTTCTGATATCAGAAAGGCGCTCGAGCAGACCGATCGATCACGCATTAAGCAATTGTAACCCGCAGGTACTTATTGCTTAATACGCCCAATAGATCTTTAAGCAATCTTATACGTGACAGTCATTAAGCAAGTCGGTTCTCGTGGATGACACATTTACGGAAGTATGAATTATTAATAGCCTCACAATTACTGTTACCTTACAAATATATGAAGGCCCGATAAGCTCTTAAAATACATGATGCTATTTATATATAAAACGAACCCACACTTGTACAATATCTATATTTAATATCATGATTATGTCAAGTTATATTCAATATATTAAATAAAAGAAATTTATTAATAAGTAATATTGTGATTTCTTTTCTTAATAAAAGTTAAATGAAACAAGAAATAAAACTGTCCTTTCGTTTAATTCGTCGGTAGATATTCAATTCAAACGCCTACATTCATTAAGTAAACATCGATTGTTTTGTAGTAAAAATAATAACGTAATGCCGATCGTGTTATGTTAAGTGAGTAATTTGATACACCTTTTCTCGGTCTATCTACGAGTAAGTGTGATTAAGTAATGTAATTCGTAAATTAGGAAGTAAACCAAACTAATATAACTGGATGCTAATAATATGAGACATATATCGATACGAGTATATATATAACTATATATAAAACAAAGAAAAAAACAATTATTTCGTTTAGTTTTATCAATCTGACAGTTCATTTATCGGCCAGTCAGACACCCAAGTAGTAATTTTGTTAATAATAGTATGGAAAGTTTTTAATGTCCAAAATTCAGGAACTACTAGACATTAAAATAAAAATCTTCTGAGCCCGAGGAGACTAACCAGATAGTTTTTTTTTATATCAAAAAGTGTTATTATTAATGACTTTTTTAACAGACGGGCAGTATATTTTTATTTTTATTGCAAATTAAAACATTAATAGATCAAAAGTCTGATTATAGCAATAAAATAGTCACGAAAAGCAAATATGATTTTTGGACAACTTTCTCTAAGTATTATAAAGTTAGCAATGGCCGCTGCACATATGTAATCCTAAAACAAGTATAGATCCTGCACCCCATCATTAGGCGCTTTCACTAAGGAAACGCAATTTTCTAGAAAACGGTAGCGCGAAGATCACGAAGGTTTCTCTTTTTATCCGCCCGTGGCTGCCCGGGGCTTCGTTACACCATAATGCCGGCTCTAAGAAAGGCTTTATGACCTACATCACTTGGGATAGAAATTAAATTCCAAGCATCACCGAAGTCGATTACCACAATTACTAGATTCTGAGTTTGCAACGATGAAGGCTTTACTTGATCCCAATGGAAAATTGCTTCATATAATAATCAAAATTTATGGCTACTAACAGGTCTGATAACATGGGATTAAGCAAAAACGAGAGCAAACACTTTCCCGCAATTTGCATTTATAATAATTTTATTCACACTATTCTTTAAGACGTTGAATTCTACCTCAAATTAAATTTCGAGTTAATACTTCTAATCTGTATGTATTGTATAAAATTCCAAGCAATGTCAACATTCAAGAAAACCTATTTATACATTATGGTTAACTAAGGAAAACACGTCAATTTCTGGATAGAATAAAAACTTACGTTAGCGTGTCTCTTTGTGACGAAATAAAAATAGACAAAGTATCTATGCATAAGCTATACATAGATATATATATATATATATATATATACATATATATATATAGTTATTTAAAGTAATACTTTCTGATTAACTACATTTAACACGAACTATATTTAACCATTTAAGATGATGATTCAACAATACTTGTAAATGCCTTGAATGAAGTTTATTTTGATTCTAATAGCACTAGTTTAATATATATTAATTCTAATATTTTCATTGTTTACTTAAATAACGTTGAATATGACCTGATAACGTCAAGTTCCATAGGTGAGAAACTACAAACCTAAATTCACTCAAGCCTTGAATATGCACGCTCTCTGCATTCTGAATAATAAAATGTCGCTTAAGTGTATTTATATAACAAAATACATTGCATACAGAAGATCGTAAAATTATGGCTCGTGCTACATTGACTGGTTCTTTATCGGAATTCGTGGATACGTTCTCTCCTCAGAATAAATATCACCGTCGAAGAAAGAAACCTTATCTTTGTCACTTTATCCTTCAGCCTTTGTTGTTACAGGAGATTGATTTGCATAATAAACAATGTTCTGTTTCTCAGATATTCCACATTCCACACCCGTCCTTCACCTTTCATTAAAGGAAAGGAATACGACCCCTGGCATCTCAAACAATGAAGTAACTTAATCTTGATACTTGCAAAACTTTCCGCATAGAGAGTTCACGTTGTGACACTGCCTTTTTGTGATTTCTTATCTGGAATACTTAGTGAAATATTGCTCACGGACTAGTTCTCTCACAATTTCGCCACTTATTGTTCTAGTATTAAAGGTTATCAGTGCAAAATGACCATTTTTGTCTATTTTCATCTTTATTAAAGTAACCCACTTTATAATGCGAATGGGTTTTATACAATTAATATAATCATCTACGTGTTGCATACACATTTATTAAAATAATTTAATTTTAATACAATTAAACGGTATACGCCTTCACGCTTGCTACAAAAATAAATATTGTCTTGACACACATGCTTGATCCCTTTTTTAATAAATGGTTGCCTCTCGACGCCTCGCAGCTGTAATTATATAAAAATCTCAGAAGATTACATGAGGAGCTGGCGCTGACCGCCTTCGCAGGATATTTATAAGCTCCAACGCAAACATATCACTCGTTACTATTCTTTATGTTTTTTATGACTTAACCTCTATTCGAACATTTCCTGTAAGAATATATTAATGTATAAAAAATATATAGTTATTTTATTTTTATTTGCCTTTGTTGTTTGTTATGAAGTCTAGTCGGTACAGCAACGTAGCCGAGTTGTGTACACTTAATGCAAATATAATACTTCCGTTAAAATAAAATCCTTCTTATACGAACAACAACCGCTGTAAATATCGCAGCAAAAACGTTCAATGTTCATTGGTCGCTTAAATAATAATAATTTAGTACGACGAAGTACATGTTCATATTTTATAAAATGCACTTTGTTCCTTTTAGAAGCCACAAACATAAAATATGGCTATTAAACTAAACAATACTAGCATAAATGGTCTTTGTCTACAACATTGTTTTGCAAAGGCTCGCATTTAAAATACGTTAGTAAATTTTCCGAATAATAATGATGCATTAACAGCTCCTCGAGTGTTGAAGACCACCTCGCTGGCTCCCAGCGGGGCGCCTTCGAACAAAACTTAGTGAAATCAATAACGTAATGAGAAAATTGCGCAATGATCAGACGCTATTCACTGTTCAAACTTTATTGCTTTCAGATTCATCACAACAATGATGCAATCTAAATAAAAGTACTAACACCTATAACTATAAGGATCGAAAATGTTTTACTTGAACAAAGGTTGTTAAACAAGAATTTATAAATATACGTCTGAATTTAAATAATAATCATATTGTAATGTTTGTATTAAATTATATTTTTGTTTTAATATAGTGGCCATAGTTTGAACTATTTTGAAATATTACAGAAGTTGCTGCGTAAATCTAACATTTAAAGCTTTATCAAAGCCGCTGTCTTATGCTGAACATTTATTAAAGTTGCTTAATAGAATTTTCAATTTATTCTTGTCATCTACATCAACACTTACAAAACAGTACAATGTAAGAACTTTGTTTTTATTACGGACCCTAGTAATAGACAATACTTTAATGGGTACAAGGTCTCAACGGTACAGTAATGCAATGTTGAAGCTCATCAGCGCTCTATATGCTTGTCGCAATTACGAGTTATGACTGAGAGGCTTTTATTCATTAGTGTAATTTAACATTAATATAATTTCAAACGTTCGTTATTGCGCACATATAAAACAGGTCCATCTATATTCATATATTTTAGAGTTTGTGAGTAATATATGTGCTAAGAGCGCATGTTAATACTGTATTTCATGTTACTATTTATTTTAATGTATGTATATAATGTGGAATTTATATAATCTCAGAAACTAGTCCAATTTGCATTTCCTAGTAATAAATAAATTAAATTTATAGGTCATTACTAGATTTTAGTACTATTACTAGTATTTATTTACTGTAGTATATTAATCCTTCGGATTTATATCTTAAAAACCACAGATAAATCAATGAACTGATTTTGATATAATTGATTAGGGAGCATCGCTACATTATTTATTAGGCAGTGTGGGTAACTGCCTAGAGGACTCTAGCTAATGCGGAGCTTAGGCCAGGAATTGGGAAGTAAGAAAGAAAATATTTTAGGAATTTAGAAAAGTTTCCTCGAGTAGTGCGTTGCCTAGGCGCGAGTGATCTTGGTTAATTAAGCCTATTCATACGATATATTTAAGCTATTTTTGTTTAAATATTTACCAAAGTACAAACTTACTAACACAAAAATTATATTCACAAATATCCACTCGTCTTTAATGTCAGTACGTAATTTACGTACGTTTTAAACTTTACTTTTTTTTTACGTACCGTAATAAATTTGTATAAATAAAATTTTAAAATTTTTGTCTTTCAAGTCGTTTCAAATATACCTATGTATATCGAATTAGGGAAAAAGATTTGTTTTTAAATGGATTTTTCGTTTACTTATTTGTCATCATTTTAACATTCGTAGTACGTCAGAATATGGCAATGAGTACATACAGTTTACGGACGGAGTTACATCATTGGAAAAACCTAATGTGCAAATCGTATTCGTAAGGATTACACTTTTCTACATAACAAGTAAATTTCACAACTAGATTTGAAGCCGTTGAATTATATTTTGCAGAAAACATGTTACGTTTTCACTTACAAACAAAACCTTGACCGTTCACTTGCCGACTAGACCTTTCTGAATGTAAGGTTTTTGATTACCGTGAGAAGATATATCGAAATAATTTACCTAAAATCTTATTAGTTTTTTTTTTATTTTTTTTTCTTATTTTATAGAAACAAAGCCAAGATAGAGGTAAGTAAATTATTCGTATGATATTGATTTATTATATATATTTTCCAGAGATAAAAAACATTTTACGAAGATTATCGTTGAATTTGATACAAAAAACATACATTACAAAAAAAGAAATATCTACTTTATAAAAACTAAATCAATAAACGCCTACAATACGCTATGTTAAATCGCCTAGTAATGTACCTTTAATAAAAAAATATAAAACGGCCTATCAAATGACCGAATGATACGGATCTATATTTACTACCCCACGGCTACCGTATCGGTTCATCGGGATATGCATCTTCTATCTTATCAGAGGTATTTTATTGAAAGCGCTGTATTTATTTTAAAGAGGGTTTCGTGTAATTTTCACATTATTTAAAACAAATGTAAGAGAAAGCGACATGGTAGTTAATTTTATCTTGTTATAAATATTAATAGTGAGTTTTGTTGGTACCACTACATCGTTGTTGTTCCTTATGTTCTGATGAATATTCTTCTATTAAAGCAAATTTATAAAAGTTTATACCTGGATTAACGAATTTGCTTAAAGTAAAAAAAAAAAAAATTGTTGCAGATCATAACATGATCTACATTTTTTCGATATGAATCACGAGAAAGAACACAGCAAAAAGCTAATTGCAATCTCTAATTTTTTTTTACTTTCTCCTTTGATATCTCGACAACGATCAACATTAGGTGAAAAATGTATACGACCAAATAGTAGAATGTAATCCTTGTTAAAATATAATAATAAAAACTTTATTGTCAAAAACCAATTAGGCATAGAACAATGTAGCCCTATCTTTATTAATTGAAAGCAAGCAAATGTAAAAATTGGAGCGCAGCTTTGGTGCACCTTGTAAGAAATAAAGAGTAGACAAAGGTCTAGCAGTTGATTGTGATAAGCCTAGTCGATGATTGATCACATATGTGTAACTAAAAACTCTCTGTTGTTACGAGCTTTACCGCCATTTGAAAAACACAAGACATTTAAATTGTATTTTAGTTGTTAGAAGTACAATCCGAACACCGGTAAATTTAGAGATAAAAGGGCTCTAACGAAAAATTTGCACAGCTAAAGTAATCTTATGCTTATGCTTAAGTAATTCTATCAAAACATTTTAATCAATTATTGTACGCGAATTTTTAGAATATAACATTTTAGAAATATTTGTAAAACTTTTGTAAGTAGCATAGAAATAATTTCAAGTAATCGAATAACAAATAACAACGTATTACTTAATGAACGAAATGTTAATTACACATTCGCTTAGCCCGAGTTTGTGCGGCGACTCATAAATCACGTTCTAATTAAACAGTCACTAACACGGATATATTTATTACATCTATATTAAATGAAATTACGTAATATATGTGATACATTCAAATATTAATTTAAAAAAAAAACCATTAGTATAATCATTGTAACATTTGGTACAATATTATAATGAATCGATGTCTATGTTACTAACTTATTTGTTAATTTAATACTTTATTATTGAACACATAAATTGGTATAGTAATTGAACATAAAATGGTCACATTATGTCTAATATACAATATATGGGTAAGCGTTCTCTACCAGCCAACCTTACGAAATGCAGGAAAGAACGTTAGTAGGTGTGCAGAAATAATGATATTACAAAAATATGTAAATATACACGTATGACTTTATATATATCACGTAATTTAGTATAAACTTAGATACCAGATAGATTTTTTTTTATTTAAAGGCGTCACAGAAAGAAGCTTTAATATTGGTAATTTGTTCCAAAAGCGATAGTTCGACGCAGCGAATGAGTCAGATAAAAAAGGGACCTATGAAGATGATTGTTAAGTAACAAATTTACTAGATAAACAAAGTAATTACTCTGTCATGCGACTCGAAGAATTATTGTTTTCGTCAAAAAGACAAAAGTTGAAATCTGTAACTAGATACGTGATTGATAATGTTTAATCCAATTACAAATACAATATTATGGACGCTGAATGACGATGAATTAATGAACTAGATTTAATTCATTAAAAAAATATTTTTGACGCCAAATAGTACATTTTAAAATTTAAATCCAATCTAGAAAAACATGTTTTCCTAAAAGTAAAGATACATGAAAAATAATATTGGATTCATCATATAGGCTAGCAGTATGTAAGTAAGGACAGAGAGCATTTTACTTGTCAACGACAGAGATAGAAGAAAAATGGAGATTGATGCTTTTGATATCTAACTGCAATAATCCATCCGTCTATAGCTGCACTGGTGACAGGAGGGCTGGTTAATTTTTTGCCCTGAGAATCGGAATGGCGACGGGGAAATGCTGCGAGCATTCTTGCCACCATTCCACGCAGTCATGATTTATACAATAACTAAATTTGTATGTTGTTAAGGCCTCAATGTCAATAATTCTTACGTATATAAAATATTTTAGTACTATATTATAATAATCTTGTATTAAACTGCAAGAATATTTAATATTAAAAATTCAATTGCTTCTGAAGCACAACCACATGTATTTTAACAAGATTTATAAATAGACCAATTTATTAAGAGCAGTTCTTATATTTTCGGAGAGCATTATTCCTTCATGAAGAAGGGTGTTGTAGAGGGTCATCATTGAACCAAGCCACTATGCGATGCTTAAGTTTAATTTGCGCAGGTCTTCAGAACTTAAACAACATATACGTATTAAAGTTATCCAATACCATGAGATTTGAGTATTTGGAAAGCAAATATAAAAGAACGGACTCAAATCTTGAAAATAATTTAAAACCTCCTCCTGGTACGATATTTCAAATTCTAGCAACAAATTAAAGTATTTGATAATATAGGCATAATAGAAAGCAGAGACCATTCGACGAATTTATTTTAATGAAGATGCTGAAGCTGAAGCTTGTTATGATCGCTTCTCAGATACAGTAACAGAAACATGTGATCAAATTAGAGCTTGCTTCTAGGATTCGGAGACAAGTACAGTGTGGTCACGATTAATAAAAGTTAGATAGTGGGTTAGGAGTACTTTGTGCGTTATTAATTGTCGTTTACCTCAAAGTTATTGCAAAACTTGCAGCCATTTAACATAATTATAGCTTCACTATATGCTATATTTATTTTTTTGTTTGATAAAACACAAATCTTATCAATACCACAAATAAGTTGAATTTTAACTTAAAAAAGTATTTCGAGTACCACGTGGAACTTTATTAGCTTGATCTAAAATGTAGCAAAATTTCATCAGACACATGTGGATCTCCTCGCAATATTTTCAGTCAACGGAACGAAATAAATTGTAATCATGAACTAAGCATATTGATGATTGTCGCATTTCAACCCGTAATCTTCCAAAATTAAAACCTTCTGTCAGTGAGCCAGCTCACAAAAATATTTAAGTTCGATTTTTTTTTTATTTCAAATTAATTTGTGTATATTTTCATAATAAAGTAACTTTTCATGCATCGGACGGTAGTCGTTTAGACTCGTCCGTTATTTTTATATTGCCTCATGAGGAATGAATATTGTAAAATACGATGGACAACATTCCAGCACCTTGTAATGAGCGGATGTCGGGAATCGATAGTAAAATTGTGAGCATAATTTATAATATTATATTAGGTCATCCTCAAATGAGCTTTACATCGTAAGGACAAGGTTCATTTTAGGGAAATATCAAATACATTTTATCAAAACGAGAGAAATCTATAAGGTACAAAGTTGCGTCAAAATAAGCCTTTATAAACTTTGAAATAGAAGCTGAATTTACATCTTCTTCAGAAGAGACATGCAATAAATACAGGTAATAGAAGTTGGCGCCAGCCATTTTAAACGCACACCCGATAAGATCTAAGTCTAGTCAACGGACTGCGGCTATTTTAAATTATACTCAATAATAATCCTCTAATCCTATTCGATATGACAAATTGTAGCCTCATCTATTAAAATATAATTTATGCCTGAAAATAGCATCACAGCTGACAGGAATCTTGCGTACGATTCAAAGCTATAATATATATTATTTATCTTTGAAGATAACATGCTTATTTCGTGATAAGCATTATAAAATGCATCTCTCTATCACACAATATGAATCAAAGTCAAAGGAGCGTCTATGCATATAGAATAAATGAATAAAGTCGCTAGTTATCTATGAATCGGTCATAGAGTATACATTTTGCGAGTGGGGTAATTCTTTTTTTAAATCGTAGTTCCATTTTTCCCATAGTATGTTCCATCTCTCTTTAGTATTTTATAATGATTTGCGTTAAACATTATAGTTCCATTAAGAAGTCAAACACACTAAGCAAAGAACTGTTTTAAGCCGTCTTCCAAGGATTTATTTCAACTCAAGGCTTCAACTGAGTGCTTTTTCTCGTCACGCAAACATTATATTATGTATTATATTCTACCCAAGATTATATAGCGAATATAAAGAGAAATTTTCATATTATAATAGCACTCAATTTAACAATTTCATCATTGTGATTTCAAATTCTCCTATTATGTTTCCGATACATTTTATTAATTACATTTTCATACATTTATTAAAAGGCTTGTAGGTGTAAACGTGGGTGGATCTCTTTTAAAAAATATGGGATAGTTAATACTATAAATACGACTATAAATCCAAATGTGCTCAATATATTATATATAATAAATGACGTTGAAAGATACTTGTACATGTTTCCAAGGTATAATGATTATAAAATAGACACAATCGTAGCACTTAAGGTTCGTGCTGTTTCTGATATCACCGGTATTCATTAAGAGACTACAACAGTTGTGTTTTTAACAATATAATTTAAAACGGAAGACGACAAAATCCAGATTGTTAATGCTCATACTGTTATGGAAATACACTCTCTTCCTTTCATAAGAGCTGACAAGATCAAAGCAATTTTTAAGAACGTTTGTGATGACAGGATTTCCACGAATTTATTTTTCAAAAACATTTAATGTATAAAAGTTTTTTTAATGTTATTTTTAATGATATACGTGTTCTTATAATATAATTTAATAGAAATATTTTTTCTTACCGTTTTATAGTATTTATTTTTTATTTCTTAATGGAATGGAAAACATTAATCTTGCCTATTAATATTACTTAATAACATACAACATAGTAATCATTGTGGTATTTAGATACAGACAGATCAAATGTTAGCGCAATTTGCTATTAATTTCAACATTTAATTTAGATATGTCAAAGCAGACAGTATTAATTCATATAACAAAGTGGTCAGTAAGAATAACACTACAACAATTATTATTGTTGTGAGTTAGAACTTGGAGCGAATCGACCTAAGCTTACAAAACAAGTTGCGCTATATTATAAACTAAAGTGTATTTTTTCTTTATGAATATTAAGAGAAATTTCGAAAGAAATCGTACCGCTGAACAACGGTGTCGACGAGAAATTGTATGGCACTTGAGTTCATATTTTATCACTATCGAATGCAGATCCGGTTTATCTTATATCATACTTATTAATGTTTCTGGAGATTTATTGCTTCCTCTTTATAACAAATCGCTCTTGTGAGGCTTGAAATCTATTTTTTTATTAATTCATATTTTATTGCACTACAATTAACAAAATACTTACATACACAATAGCCTAAAGCAGCGATCTTTTCCAGGCAACAATTGAGCAGAGGACCAAATGTAGAAAAGGCAGAATATTTAAAAATTAAACATACTTACTTTACTGGTGGTTACTTTACTCGCTCATCAATTATTAACTTAAAACCATACTAAGGCCAAAAAGAGCTGGTATAATTGCAATTTTTATGAATTCTACCCATACGAAATTGGTATCAGAATTGCAATATTTATTGGTACATTTAAACATTATATTGCGCCTACCAAACCGCTTCGAGTTCTGTGCGTACAATAATAATGCTGTAAAATATGTACATGTGATATATTATAATGAAATGTAATATCTATATCGATAATAAAATACAAATCGATCAGTTTGAAAAATCAGATGATAATATTTGATAGATTAATTCAAACTATTGGTTCTCCCATATTTTATTAATCAATATAAGTTGAGAAATTTTTAAAAAATTTCTTAAATCTCTATCATGTTCCTGTACTAAATATTAAACCTTTCTCTAACTTTTTCTGACTTATCTCTACTTATTATCTAGATATTGACTTTGGACTAAACAAACACAAAATATTTAGAAACTTTACTAATAAATACTTATACTTACTATTGGGTGAGCCTCATCCTAAATCTTGTACTTTCAAGGTCGGGTGTTCCACGAGGAAATGTTTCCCTATTTTTGCTAACACCGTTATAGTAATAAAATTAGTTTCAAATACTGTAATGACAATCGTATTTACAACATCTTTATTTTCGTGGGTGTTATATCTGACATCACCAGTATTTATTGAGGGATTACTAAACCTGTCTATATTTATACTCTTTTTTGTTAATATATTAATTAAGCCTTATAAAAGCTAGATGTAAAACATAACGTAGTTGTTACATATAAAAAAAAAAAAAAAAAAACAAAATATATAAAAATGTATATAGTATAATATTTTTAATTAGATAGTCAAGACAGGAACGGGCAGTAGCAGACAGAGATCTAAATATTACAAATACCAAAATTATTTCTTAAGCAGCAGCACAGTAGAGCTGCGATTAATATTATTAAAATATTACATGCAACGCTTATATTTACCGTAATTTATTATAGAACGTCACACGTGTAATGACTACATAAAAAATAGCGGGTTCAATCATAACTACCGATCACTCTTGTAGGTAGGCACGTAACTTGACATGATTTATGCAATATGTGGCATACAAATACAAATTAGCCATTTAGTGTTATCAGCGAGCTCACTGTAAGTGATGGACACGCTATTTATATAATTAAAGATATAAAACTTAATATGTCTAGAAAAGACTTTAAAAATTATCATTCATCTAAATAGATAGTTAAACAAGTCCTTCAACTAATTCATTTCTCAGACTTCGTGATGTGTAGAAATCGTGTTATTATCTAATTAGATTATCGGACATAGAAACCTAATAGCCTTAAAACAAATAAATCAACGCATTCAATGCAATATAAGCAATTAAAACATTTTTAGACATCGAAGTTGAATAAAAGCGAAACAAGTTTTCTACTATATAACACCTGGGGCGATCCTTAATTATCGTCTATAGTGATATTAAAAAGACCCGCGTTAGAAGATCGAAATTGTCTTTAATTATTTTCCTGCACACACGGTCACGATGCGGTAACATTTCTAGATACTCTAACTCAACAATTATTTCACTTTCCCCGATGAGTCTGTCCCACAACTTCTCATTCGTCAACCATTAGACAGGTGATCTTTGATTATCTACATTAAGCTCCATTAGTGTTTAACTCGATACTATTTAACTCACCTGTTTGCAGTTATACAATTACATTGCAGGACTTGACTGAGATACCTACATAATATTTTTTTTGGATTTGGTTTTATTAAATGCTTAAACTAGTTTTGATAATTGATAAATTATTTCAATTTGTGAATATTTTTTTATGAAATATATTTTGTTATGATTTATATGCTTATTAATATTTATTAATAAATCGACGAATCTTAGACTTGAAACATTACACATATAAAAGGCTGATTGACTGATTATTTATCAACGATTCGCTGTAGAATCGACTTTGACTTAGTAACGTGGAAGTATATTAAACAAAGAAAGCAAAATAAACGAAATAAAGATTGCGACTAACTATGATTTTATGGGTAGCGCTGCACTTCCTAAATCTTAAAACTTTAACTCATTGAATTTTTTTTATGGCATTGGTTGGCGGACGAGCATATGGGCCACTTGATGGTAAGTGGTCACCGCCGCCCATAGACAAAGGGGCTGTAAAAAATATTAACCATTCCTTACATCACCTATGCGCCACCAACCTTTAGAACTAAGATATTATGTCCCTTGTGCCTGTGATTACACTGGCTCACTCACCCTTCTAACCGGAACATAACAATACAGTGTACTGTTATTCGGCGGTAGAATATCTGATAAGTGGGTGGTACCTACCCAGACGGGCTTGCACAAAGCCCTACCACCTATTTATACCAAATCAAAATGAGGAAATCATGGAAGTAATAAGAGCAACTGCGAAGCTGCGAAGGGCAGTCTGGTCTGTTTATAAGTAGGAAATGATATATAAGATAATATTAGTATTATTATAATCATATAAAAATATACTCATATAGTATTTAAAAGTTTTATAGAAATATTACGAGATATGTATTTAAATAGCTGCATAAATCCCTATAATCACAATACATGCAAATTTATTTGTTAGTGAGTGTTTACATCTCATAGCTTAAAATATACTACGAAATAGAATCCTTAATGTACCTTCGCGAAGTCGAATACGAGTACAAAATAAATATACAATTAATGAACATAATGTTAATGCAACATAGAAATTACTTTGTTTTGCATAAACTTGATATTTTTATTATTTTACGTAACTGAGCATAAGTTGCGGACAAGGTGGACGTGAGGGCGCGCTGCGGTTACCTTAGCTATCGGATTCAACCAATTGACCACATGATCGTATTATATGGAATGTCATTTTAATAGTGCGCCCTTCAAGCTATCAATACTTAACATTCTATTTATAGCTTTATTATTATATATCGTAACTACATATTATTCAAAGAATTGACAATATATTTATAGAAATTTATAAATAATATATCATTTTAATTTTATAACTGAATTTAACATTTCAATAAGATGAAACTTAAATTTAGCCATAATGAATTGTCACTAAACATTAGAAGACATTATATTAGATAATCGTTCGGGTGTGCGTTACGTCCAGTCATGCGCAAGCCTTCATCCGTCCGAGACAAACACGAGCAATTAGACGACACTGGTAATCACTGATCTGAACGAGAGATGAAAGTGACCGATAAGAGACTGTATCAGATCCGTCAAGAACGCGCCACGAACAGCGAGATGTATCTCCGCATGTCATATTCCTGTCACTGCGTTGCACCACATCTCTTACTCACCACTGCCATTTCCTACGACATATTACATTCTATGATTCTACTAACGTGATTGTGATTTCCTTATAGAGTATTCTTATCGTTAAAGATACGAAGATTATTTTATATGAATGCAAATGCAAAGTCCTTCAGGTCATCGGATGTGTTTTGTTAAAAGACCTAAGAGACGAATAATATCTGGAAGTTGTCTACTATCTACCCGAGCCATCACGAGATACAAAAGCGATCAAATATCGTTTCAATGGCTTTATCTTTTATGTGATTATCTATTGATCATTAAATCGTGGCTGGCCATCAAAGTACTTCACAATTATACGATTAATCCTGCCTGGTTACATGTTAAATACTTTCACTGACCAATCAATAACGATTCATTATATTCTATAATTGACACTATTCCGGTATTCGCGAATACCGGAAAAGGTCGTGAGACTTTTGACCTCTTTTGATTCAATAAGCAAAGCTTGAATATGATAAATACGCTTTCTTCATTGTGATGATGATGTTTTGTCTGCATAAGTTTTTTTATTATAAATTATAATAAAGTCTAGTGTCATATTTTTCATAAACTGACAGCAAATAATGGAATGTTTGTTTTGTATGTTACTCGTATGTATTTTACAAATGAACGTATCGCTTACATATCTTGTTAGAATCATTTTGTTCGTAGCTTACTATTGACTTATACCGTTACTGCCTTAATCGATGTCAAGTAGCTATATAAAAGCAAGAAAACTAGATTTATTTTCTCTTCCTGCGCACCATTTCACGGCCTGACATAAGAACGAACGGAACTCTGGCGCCGCTAACACGATCACAGTATTGGATTTACGGGTATCGGTTACTTACTTATCATTGATACACCTGTATTGAATCCGATTAAAGAATACGACGACTATACAAACTACAATTTGTCAGACAGACTTTCTTAGATAATCCCATTTGGATAAAAAGAAAGCCGTCTTATTTGTCTGAATTAAAATTTGGTAAGAAAAGTGAACAAAAGTTGATTGTTCGACTTGAGCTCAGAGGCGAACTTCAATATTGTTTTATCTAATATATGCTGCTATTTGTCTAGACTCTAGACCTTTGCCAATTTGCTACGTAGATAACCCATTTCCACGACAAATTGTTTGTCGCACAAATGGAACGAGCCAAATTTCCATTAATTGATATGTCATATAAAATGAAATTATTGAATAATTGCTATTAGCTTTTTTATGCACTGCTACTAAAAAATCCATTTCGAATGTTTTATGTAATAGCTACAGTCTCTAATTAATGACTGCTATCGTGTGCCATTCATCAGGAGAGCTCCTGTTAATTATCGGCCTGCTCTTGAACTTGCCGCTGTTTTAACAAATTACCGACAGCCAAGCACCATTCAGAATATGCCCACTTTTGCGATTTAACCATTTATTATATTGCGAAATTTCTCTGATACGCCTTAAAATTTGCACCTGTCGCTAGCTTTCACATGTTGTGAACTAGTACCGTCACATTCTGTTTGTAGTGGGAAGTTATCAGTGGATCGCATGGCGAGTGGGTGTGGGTGCTCGAAGCCATACTAAACTAGCTTCAGAAAAGGAATAGCTAAATACATACCTAACTATTATTGGAATCTATAATCGTGTCTTTGATTCCCAGAAATAATCATCTATTGCGAAAGAAATGTACGCTAAGAAAGTGTCAATGAACTTATAATTGATAACGTTAATTGAGTAGCTACTTTATGCAAATAATGTATCCGCTTTTATTATTTATATACAACATGAGTGTTTTTTTTATGATTGATTGTTGTTCCTTGTTTTGATGTTATATATGCACAATTAATAGTTTGTTGTATTTGTTTCAGTTATAACGATGCATTTTCAGAGTAGATTTTAATGTTTCCATAAACTGTAACTCATGACATTTATTACAAACATATAACAATAACAACAAACTATTACTTAGAAAATAATCCTAAATCCTGGTGGAAATACCAAATAATGTCATGAAAGAACATACTATTGAATCATTACATCCAGCAAATTTAGCCATTTGGCGACACGCCTATGAAAACAACCGTTTATCAAAGCTTAGAAGTATTGCACCGTTTTATTGTCTACTTGCACCTTGTTAGTGTCTATTTTGAAAGATGTATTGGGTAGTATCTGGGGCGAGGTGCCCACGCTCGGGGCGCTAATCTCGGGGGCGCTGTGGGTCACCGGTTCCTATCGTATTTCACCTTAACGATGGCAAATACATAGTTGTCCGATTCTCGCTTTGTTTAAAACCATATCGTTAGTTTTACAAATCGTTACTCCCAACTCGTTTAACGTTTTACTTATAGATTTATAATATTGCAACCAACTTTGTCTCTTTTCTAAATAACGTGTCATCAGATTTTAGTTATTTATTTAACACGGTCTTTTTTAAATATAATAAACCATATTCTCATTAGTTTTTTAATAAATATCTTTTGAAAAAAACACGACATGATCTAAGATTAGATCACCTAAATCTGAAGCAGAGATTATCGGCTCAATCATGCGTAAGAGTGTGTCATATGTACAATTCGTGTTTATAAGTCGTCTCGTGGATGCAAGTGGAAGACATTGTGAGGAAACCTTCCACATACGTATCCGCAAGTGAAACATTGTAAAAGCTGGCTTTACTGTTTTTTTATAAAAAGTACATATTTGGTTTTAGTAATGTATGTTAACACTATGTAAAGGCGGAAAAGCATAATCGTGGTTTTCTTAGTACTTACTTTAGTTCTTAATAACAAATCGCAAGGCCATTTTTTATTAAATTAGTACCTACCATCGTTTCGACACAATTCATATACAACTCCATTCTTATAAATAACTGATTCCTATCTAGCCTTCGCAAGCTATACACGATAGACAAGTAGTGTCAGACTGAACCTTCGGTTTCGAGTTCGACATCGGCCACCCGAACAAGGTTCGGCAAGGCGAACGTTATTAAAAGTAACTAAAAGATCTTGTACTATTGATTTTAGTACAATTAGCGTATACAAATGTTTGTGTATATCATATATTTTTATGTTAGTGCTCTGTCCAAGCCGGGTAGGTACCACCCGCTCATCCGATAGTCTACCGTCAAACAGTGATGCTAAGTTTTGCTGTTTCGGTTTGAAGGGTGAGTGAGCCAGTGTACACACACAATGGACGTATCATCTTAGTTCCCAAGGTTGGTGGCGCATTGACGATGTATAGACTAGTTAATATTTCTGTTAATATTGTGTTGATGACCACGTAACGTCAGGTATATAAAGCAGTCAGGTATATAAAGTACATTACTTATATATGTATTACGCAAGTTAAAACATATTTGATATATGGAGGTGATATTTGATACAGTGTTTGAACACGATTCATTAGACTGTGAGTACAGCTATACGTTGCTAGCATTATGGATAGGTATGTACGTATGTATGAAGTTTATGTTGTGTATTATGATATTTGCATGTGCCATAACATTGAAATACTAGATGAAATCTCTCTCCTTCGAATAAAACTGAACAAATATAAATACTCTAACTACCGCACCCTTGTACGAAATTATTATTTGGAACACACTCTCTGAATGCACCCGTAAACGTCAAACTTACCCGTTGAACTAAACGTAATTGAATTTCATGGATTTCATATCGAAATTTCTCGATTAGATGAATTTTGCGAATATATGTTATCGACTAAAAATCAATATTTTTTAACGATCTTTAATTTTCGATAGGTTTCGATCTGGTCTATCGTAGACGTGTACGAAAATATTGATATAGAATCGTAGGATACAAACTTAATTTTATTTTTTCTATACCGTGACAGATCTCTAGTGTCTATACTTATATTTGCATTATTAATATTACAAAGTAGTTTTACTAATTTAAAATTGCGTTGAATATTAATTGAGTGAGAAGGAAAATAAAACAATGAACTTAATAATAAACCGTTTTATTAGGCTTAACTTTATTAAATTTTATAGCTAACGTTTCATAAAATTAATATTTACAAGATAGTAGTTATTATCAGAGATTAATACATAATCTTAACAACTTGAATGCGAGGCTTCATATGAAATACACCGTTATATTTACAGACAATGTTATTATTATTTACACTTATGTTACATACTTCAATGCATTTAATATTTACGGAATTACTTATAAATGTTGTTTAAGGGGTAATTAGTTAACGATGCTTTGTCTTCTTCTTTCGAATGTCAAATCAACGATGACAGAATGAGAAAATCAATGTTCAACTAACAATTTACTAAAAATATTATATTTTATTAATATTATAAATGCGAAATTTCGGATGGATGCATGTTTGTTTCTCACGCTAGAACGGATGAACGAATATTAGTGAAATTTCACAAAAGATTTTGTCTGAAATAGTACGAAAGTTACTTTTTATATCTAAAACCTGCTTCTCCGGTCACGTGCAGGCGAAGCCACGGGCGGAAAATAGTTATTTATAAGTAAGACCGTTATTGAAACGTTTTGAATTATAAACATTCATTTCATTCATTCGAACGCAGAAAATTTTATAACATAGTTTGACGTTTTGTAATTTATTTAATACTGAAAGTTTTATTTATTATTTATATTTAAAACAAAGAACACTCTTAAGCTAATACCTACCGTTCATTTTTAAACAAATCCCTTGAACATCTTTCAATATATTTACAATTTATCTAATTCTAAGTATATATATACAGACTTATCTTACTTAATTTTATATATCATATAGCAGTCTATCAATTTAAATTAATTATACAATAAATAAACCTTAAATGCTAAGCGATGGTCGTTTCTTTCGAACGCTTTTGCTGTTTTTGCCGAATATCGTACCAATGACCTGTAAATAATAGTTAGTTGTAATACAAATTAAGTTAAATCGAAGCGAATACCGCGCGTAGAATGTGCTCGTAAATTGATAAATAAGTACATATAAATTTATCAATTATAAACACACAAAAAAGACAGCATATTGGTAATGTTTGATTATAATTGTAGAAAAAATACCTTCGAAACGGAGTAGGCGGCTAGCTTGCGACGAGGCGCGGGCAATAACAATGCGAGAGCACGCGCCTCTCGTAGCAGCGCGTGGAATGCAAGCGCGGCGCCCGCGCACGATTCCGCAGCTGATACCTCATAGAACTGACAGCCGAACCGCAGCGACAACTCTTGACCCTCCTCTGCGTGGACCTCCCTACATACAATCACAGAAAATAATTAACACTGCGTTACAGTTGTTGTTTTAATGCGCAATTATTTCTCAAGTCTTAAAAATATACCTAATATGATGTAAGATTTGTTCAATATACATGTTCTTACCTGGCGTGTTCGAGGTCACGTTTGTTGCCCAAGAGAGTGATGGCTGCACAACTTGGCAACCGAGTCCGCTCGAGGAGTGAGAGGAGCTCAGCAGCCGCCAGGAAAGAGCGACGTTCACACACCGAATACACCACCGCGAACGCGTCACCCCATCGCACATGATCACCTAGACAGCCGCGTATCTACGATAAAAAAAAAAAAACATTTAATAAAATATACTTTATAGTTCAGTGTACTCATCACATGAGTGTCTTTAGTGCTTTTATGTCAGTTAACTCAAAAATATTACCTATTATTTATAAAATGTTATGATATTTACAGGCGGAACATTAATTATTGTGATATATGGTATGGTATAGGTAGCCATAATCGGTTTCCGCCACTTTTATGATTGCTTCAGGAATGTTAACAGTAAAGCTATGCACACATGTTTTTTATACATATCTATTGATAACAACCGAATATAAAATATATATACAATCAATCATATTTGACCGACTATCCAATGATTACATTCAGATAAATTGAAACGTGTTTTAACCAGAGGTATGTTAAAATTACCAAACAAACTAATAAAAATAAAAGCAAGAGAATAAGCGGCTGAAATTGCAGATAAACTATTTTGTAACGGCGTTGGTACTTTTGACCCTAAATTATCATTTTTATGATTAATGAAACAACCAAAAAAAAAAAAAACAAGTTAATTTGTTCTCAGCTAATATAATTTAAGCAATGCAGCGCTTACTAATCTGTTTTAAATTACGACTTGTTCCGTCATAGAATTTATCATACAACTACTCACTACTTGGACCGTGTAATAAATTTGGTGCAATTAAATCGTACGCAGTACTTCAAGCGGCGCCGCGAGCCGAGGCTGTCAGATTAACATCTTCATTGTTTGCCGTTTAATTAAGTTCTAGCCCATCTATCTCTTGATTATGCACTTCCTATCTGAAGTAATAAAATCTCCCTTAACTAAATAATGTACAGTTTAATGTAAATAATACATTATGAGATTATTATATTATCCTACTAAGATAATTTTGAATTTGCAATTTATGCAATAAAATTTTATACAATAAAATTCAATTTCATCACAACTCATTCAATATCTAAAATATAGCATCTTACGTTTAAATTAAATAAGTATGATTTGTTTTTCTGAAGAGTTAATTATGTATACTTACATTATATACGTAATCATATACCAGTGTACATTGTCATTATAAACTTTTATAAATATTTGATCGAAATAAGAAACAAAAAATATTTTAAATAAATAAAAAGAAAACTTACTGCGCAATTTGAAGTATCCAATATTTCTACTTCCGATACTGCACCATCGAACGCCACTCTATGTTGGTAGAGGAAATCTAAAACAAACATGCATAATGCTAAAATTATTAAATAAAAAAAAAAACCATATATAAAAAACTTTTTAATCAATCAGCTTAAAAAAACAAAATTGAACGCGGCACCTTTTTTATATAATTAATTTAAAAAAAAAGAAAAGAAATTGTTTCCGAATAATTAGAATACTTTTTCCCCTACGTCATGATTGACCTTAGAACAATTATCGTTTATCTCTTACAACTGAAAATGTCAACCTTCATGCATTCACTTACACGGAAACAAGTTTGCTTCTATTGGCTACTGTTTTAATAAATAAATAAATACGTCATTGCGTTTACGTAGAATTTTATCGTTTCATAAGGTCGGAAGGAAATGATTACCATTTACAAATAAAAACAAAGAAAGTCTCGTGTAAGTACGCAAAGTGACGTCAATTAAGTTATATTTTTGTTTACATTTATAAAATACTTTAAATTATGTAACGTGAAATTAAAAAAGAAATTGCGATCTGACTATTCAAACAACATTGTCTTTTGCCGACTCATTAAAACGAATCATTTATTTTAACACAATAACCGGGTTAAAGTTTGAGTAATATTTAAACCAAACTCACCTCCAGTCGAGCTATATTCGCCAATATAGCGTTTTGTAAGGTAACGCACAACCACCGCTGCAACAAAAAGAAACCAACATTTAGATATTATATTTAAATAAAAATATTCAAATCCCAAAATAGCAAAACGCTAAGATATTTATAAATATAATGTAGGTATAATATGTACCGGCTATATTTTAATAAATAGTACGTCCTGACAGTTTTATATTAGAAAGAAGTCATCAAAAGGTCAATACTCCGAACTTTCTACTGGAGTGCCATAGATTAGTCTTTTCACGTAGTTTATTTCACTCCTGGAATTCCCATTTAAGGGTACATACAATCAACATTGATGACGAAGCAAGTTACATGAATAGCCGCGTAGGCTACCGACAAAACGAAGTGTGGAATCCTAGCAACATCAAAAGGACCCACTGTATTAGAGACGGTGATTACTTCTCTGACAATGCCTTGAGCACCTTGAGAAATGTTGTCGACTTTGTGATAGATTACATGGAGGTAACGTACTTCGTAATGATGAACTTACATTTTGAATACAATTTAAATGTAATGTAGCACCCAGTACATATCTTATAAATAAATTAATACTCGTATAGCCCATTTTTGTCGTAATGTACTTTCTTATTGGTCGTTTACATTATATTATACTTGCTACTTGTCACTATTTCGAATAGGTTGAAGTTGTCATTGAAATTTCTTCACATTATTTTGGTGTAGTATATATATATACTACACCAAAATCCTCTTTTTTTCTCATGCCTTTGTTTAAATAAATTTAATACTGTTGGCCCTATTAGTGGTTTTAATTTAAAATATACAAAGTTAACAAGTTAATAATAAGTTAAGTTACAAAGTTTTCTTGAAATTATTTTAAGTTTTGGCAGCTTTCGTATGTATAGAGCTCGGATTGACAATTATATCTCCAACTACGTTTACATGTTTACACGTTTACAATTGTTATAATTATATATAAAGTCTGAAAAGATATACACACGTCGTCTTGAAACTATAAACTATCATAATGTACAATATTCAGATCAATCGAGTTTTGGGTTTTACAGTAAAACCTATTTACAGATTAAAACGAAGTCCGAATGCACCAAAATACAAAGCACTACACAAACATAGGTACCTATAAACATACATAAAGACGTCTTGTAGTTGTCGTGCACGTTTATGTATGTTTATACAGGTTCGTAGATAGGTTAGAGATACACATAAATCCTGTATTATTATAACAGTCAACGCAAAACATAATAATAAATTTCAAAGCCATTGCACGTTAATTCATTACACTGGCGATTGGTGGAACATTGGTCGGTTATACAAGCATTATTATGAATCATGAACTGTCACTAGGAATATTTCCTGAGGGAGCCGTTGTTAGCGTTCAGCTTTCAAGTTGACAATCGAACCACGATCTAAATCGGGCCTACATCAAACTAATGCCATAACAATATTATTAATATTATGCAACAGAGGCCAATCACCGCATGACAATGGACTTGAAATGGTTTCCATACGCATTATGTTTAAATCTCAATCGGTACGTCCGGACACGTTACAAGATAAATGAAAAATAGATACGCTAAATGAAAATTTATTGAATGTAATGAACAATAATCCTAAGAAGGTATTCTCTTTGTTTGTTTGTTTGAATACAATGAAAACTGCTGCAGTTCATTACAATTTACATGATGATAGCCATAATATAGATACTTGAAGAAATATTCGATTAAGTATATCGTAATTGTTGGAGTCTATTAGGTACCGATTTAAACGGACCAAATTAAACTTGTTGTGGTAGAAAAAAATCTTAAAGAAAAAAACAAATTCTAACCAATTGTATATTTAAAATACTTCTTTTACAAGGAGTCAGACATCATGTTTACATAATTATTTATAGATGTTTTCTTTTTTGAATATTTAAATGAAAGCATCTTATGCCATTTTTTTTATTTATCCTTTTGATGATATTTTACTCTATATCCTTTTCTGCGTATATAGATTGAACTTATACTTTATTATATTAGTAAGACAAGAAAATATACATATGTATTAAAATTTTAAATTGAAAATTTTCTTTATTCATATTAAAACAATTTAAAGTCATATATGTATAGGATATTTTGTTGGCCAAAAACCCGTTCGTTTCTTAATTCTAGTTTTTTAGTCTTATAAACATTACTAAGATATTGTTGATCATTATTGTATTAATAATATTAATAACGTCATCGTTTTGATGACGTTATCTGATCTCGAATCTAGTCCCTAGTATACAGATAGCGGTTAGTGTAAAGTTCTATAAATATATTTTCATCTCGTTTAGTGAAAGCATACTATAATTTAAAGATCAGTAGCCGTAACACCTACTCAGAAGTTTCTTATCGCCTTAATAAAATTGAATGTACGGGCGGTCGTTATAAAATTTGAATCTTAATGGTAATTTATAAAATACCTTTACATTACAACACTGTAATCGTTGTTTATGAAATGCATGTCAAATTCCACACTCTCGTTTTCGATTCATTCCTTTTTTTTCCGCCTTCGATAAGTAGGTATTAAAATGTTAACATTTTATACTTTCTCTGTGATCAGATTACGCGTGTCTTTTTTTAATTCAAAACTCATTTCGAGTGATCATTATAAATTATATCGATACATTTACATGTAAATATATTAATAAATAGCTTGCATGTTTGTTATATTAGATCATTGGTATAGTACAACAAAGCATCTCGTTAAAAAAAATATATCATCAAAGTTTATGGTCACTGAAGCAGAAGACAAATTAACGTGGTCAAGTAACATGGCATTTCACAAGGTGATGAATGATCCGCCGGGAAAAGAAACAATAGGTGTCGGATCTCCAGGAATCTATAAGTAATTAATTGATTATGAGTGCCATCCATCAACTAACGTTCCATTTAAAGACGTGGCGATCGACTGTATATCTAAATTATTCACCGTTAAAACGAATCGTTAACTTATAATAGATACTTAATTTGAAATATTCCATGTATGAGCAATTTGTGTAATTTATTTTTAAGATATTATCACGAAATCATGAAAGACGATAAAAGGTTCTATAATATATGTAAAATCAATTTAACGCTTATGAAAACGTGTAAATTGATCTTCCGTTCCACTTTAAAGGGACGGCTTGTATTGCGACAAAAGTGGCCTCCAAAGGACTTAACAATTAAAAATTATTGTGTACAGACTCAATTATTGTCATAAGATTTCGTCTTTAATAAAATTCACGATCAATATTCAACCACAGAGCACCTACGGAGATGCATATCGTATCACTTGACCTACATAAAGTTGGAATATTCACTCCGCGTCATAAATTCATAATAATATCAAAGAAAAAAATGGGCCTAAATACTTTATTTATTTTAATATACATAATAATAATCAATTATTATCACATTTACTTGAAACTCATTTCCCAATAGAGTCCATTAGCTTTTCTAAGTGTTTAAACAAATAGGAAAAAATAGAGTGTTTCTCTCGAAGGCGATAATTAATACTTAAATTATTTTCTTCTAGTGTAAGCCCAGATTTCTATTACAATTGCATTCCATATTAATATTTATTGTATGTATTTGAACATGTGAAAAATATATTTGTAACGTCGAGCTACTATATAAGGAACTGTATGATCTTAGAATGTTATGTCATATATGAAGATAGTATTTTATTTGACACCACGTTTCAACCAAAACCCTTATTTGCTAAATGTCTTAAATACCAAATATTATGTTGTCTAATACCAATTATGAATTTTAATTCGGGAATTGTTAATAAATTCAGTGTCATCGATTATAAAAATGATACATTCAACATTATGCATACAAAACTCCTCCGGCTTCTAAGATGATTCCAAAAATTCAACGTGTTAGGAAGAAACGAGATACATCTTTAATCAGTTCAAATATCATTCCTCCGATGAGAACTGATGCTTTAAATCGTAACCAAATACTAAGAGCTCCAAAACTCTTATAATCTAATAGTATATTTTTATTTGAATTTAGCACTGATGTTAAATATTCCTCTCTTTGGCATTGGCAAGTATTCTGGTGAGACTCCGATTCTTTCCCAATCTCTTAAATATTTAAATATTAAGTTCACAACTACACGTGTTTGAACGCCTCTTTCTAACTAATTATTATCGCATATATGTATATGATTTCTCTCAGGTTACCTCCGTTACTCATGCTGAAGTCCGAAAACTATTTTAGTTATAAAATCAACTTTTATGTCACATTACACATAAATGAACCATGTACACATTATTTTATATAACCTCCTAATAGGTAATCAAAATATTTTGTATGCATATGCTATTTGTTATTATTTTTATTTAATTTTTACTTTTGTACTTCTAATTGTTTGACTATATTTTTTGCCTATTTATAATTGTTCAAGTACATTAATATATACATATATTCTTTTAGAAATATGTCAAGCAGTAGTTTGAAACATACATAGACACGGGATCTATGACATTATATTCCTTTTGACAAAGTATTACTCTTTGACGGTAGAATAATTTCGAATGGAATACCCATCCAGGTAAGCTGTAAGATAGCCTGGATTACCCATCCTTTCCTATTCCTTTCATACTTTGGGCGCTCTACTACTGGTCATTTTTTGTATAGGTAATTTGTATTGCAAAAAAACTTAAAAAAAAAAACATTATAATCGAATGAACAAAAATGAATATATAAATATTTAATAAAGATTATATACCTATTATTATAGATTTTTACCAATTATATTCATTAAAAAAATAATAGCACTAGAAGCATCGATGATATTTCATAAAAAGAAGATACATTTAAATAGCGTAGTTACTTTAAACAAGATTAACTATGTTACTTGGCCGCATCCGTGAAAAGGCCGCCACTCCTACCGGAGACGTAGACAGGATCTATTTTAAAAACAATTTCGCATGTCGGATCTACGACTGTAATGAATTGCAAACGCATGCTTCTTGAGGCCGGTCCGTCAGTCGGGTACAATTAGGGCGGTGCAATTACAACCAGTCGCCGGCGACTCGGCCGGTGGGTCAAGAAGCGATTTCCCGACGGCAGCAACGCCTGGCGCCAGCAGACCACGTTGTGTAACTTAAACGTCCGTTCAGCCGTTAACAGTCGAGGTCGTTGATCTACATGTATGCATAGAATTTGCAGATCGCAGCGCGCGTAGATGTACTGTTCGCCTTAAGACTTTATAAGAACCAAGAAGAGACGGTCTTTTAAATACGAATTTAAATTATATTTGTGTTCTTATAACTTAAAAGATAAAGTTGTGGGTTATCTTTGCATGAATAGAATTTTGAAATATACAAAGTAATCGTTTTTTTCAGAACTATGCGCAAATTTCAATTACAGAATAACTAGCTAAACTAGCCGAACTTCGCCCGTGTGGCAATCGGCTTCCATTGAAAATACTTCAAAATCTGCTGCCGTGCCCCCATTGTCCAACCCCATTTGGAGCCTTTTCCAAAAATCCTTGAAGTTACTCTTTCTCTTTTGTAGCGAAAAATGTATACATTTCGATCTCGTCAAACTTCAGCGTATGCCATAAAGGTTTGCTGTTGCCAAAAATTATATATTATAAGATTGTTCAAAAGCTTGCATCCTATTTGTACATTTTTAACTATAAACAACAGAAATAGAAAAAATGCATCTAAACCTTCATACCTATTTTCCCTACTCGAGGGTAAAATTAAAAAGAAAGTAGTTTATGTCCTTGTGGGGCTCTAGCATACATCGTAGTAGAGAGACAAACAGACAGAATTAAGTTCACAATCATAAAATTATTAAAGATTGAATGAACGTTTAAGTAAAATTAAATCAATATTTGTTAATAGCAACACCGATAAAATGAAAAACATACAATATAAATAACAAGATAAGCATAAACCTATGCCATAAAGTATCTGTTAAGTAACGTCGGTAGGCGCCGTGATCACTTTATTTATGACTTCCTTTTCCAACTAAGCATCAAAATTGTCGTCATGTTCTATGTTCAAGATTTATTTTAAAGTCATTCTAACTTGCTTTTGAAATATGAGTTTACGTCCAGATTTAAACCTGCATTGATTTGTATAAGTAAAGTCTGACTCTTATACATAATAATTACCGATATTAAATTGTATTAGAAGTCTGTTTCCAAATAAATTTCAACTGCGTAATAGTAGAAGTAATTTCTTACCTATAATATAGTTAAATTGCGCGCTTGTTAAATAAATTGTTGGAAAGACGTTTGAGAGACAATTTTATCTACAACGTATTACGATTTAAACTGTACAGTATGAAAAACGTTAAAAGTTAAAGTGTAACAAGTCAAAATGTGACTTTTAATTTCATACAGGTATTAATTATATATTTGATTTTAAGTAAAGGTCTTATTACAATCTTTACTCGGTATAAAGAAATTTCTTATATCTTAGAAATTAACCT
Organism: Vanessa atalanta; assembly: GCF_905147765.1. NCBI lineage: Eukaryota > Metazoa > Arthropoda > Insecta > Lepidoptera > Nymphalidae > Vanessa > Vanessa atalanta. The sequence continues at coordinate 6,787,109 of NC_061877.1, forward strand.
TGACTGACAGGAATGTACGTAGGTATGTTGATTTATATATTTGGACATTATATTTTTAATGTAATGAATATAACAACACAATATATTTACTAGATATATATTTTTGTTATAACAGAATAACGAAGGTATAAATTCTAAGTAAATAAATAAAATATCGCTAATGACTTATTTACATTCATAGTAATAGATCAAAACTATTGGCATAATCAATATCATTATTTTTTTTATGTTAATTATTAATGTTTATCATCTTAATTTTAAATTAAAAAACACTAATTTTAAAATTAAGATCGCTAAGAGGCTAAGATTAAAATGTTCTTACAATGCGTCATGATCAAATTTTGTTTGGTTATGACAATTCAGTCTGCCTCCGAATGGAATGCAATGATAACATCAATAAACATTTATTCATATCAACAGCAAGACAATGCAAATCTAAGACGTGTTCTTAAGATATGTTATTATATTTTCTCAAACAAAACAATATAAATTACTATATCTTTTGCACATTTTATCGTATTAACAAAAAATATTTTTTTAAGATTACTTGTATGTGTTAAACGAATGAAATAATCTTTTCTACAGACTTAAGTAAAAGTAATATATTTTTAATAGTAATTGAGGTTAGTTACTTATCTTATTTGGATATAAAATGAATATTTAACCGTCTAGGATATTATATAATTTAGTTAGTACGTATATATTAATTGAAATACTTTTATACTTAGGTACTTAGAGAGGCAATAAATTAAGTTGAAATATAAAAAGATATCTTAATATTTTTTAGAATAAATTTCTTTTATTTTTTTGATAAAGATCGTATATATAATTTCAAAATGTAAATTTATATAAATAAATTGTATTAAAGTTCGATTGTAGTTACTTTATAAGAAGCAGACCAAACTTCTTACTAAAGTTATAATATAACAATAACTTATATTTTTTTATTTGTTATAAAACAATTCTATGTTACTATTAGGGAACTTTTATAACATATTAAACCAATGTTTGTAATATTTTTTGATTACTCGTGTGCTCAAAACCCATCCTTAAATAATCATCATTTAAATTTTTTAAACTAAAAAAATAGTTATTAAGATACTGACCCGATTTCCCACTCCGAGGGCTCCCAAGCACGACTACCCTTATACGATTTACAGTCATCTTCATTTGGACCGACTTTTTTGAATAACACAATAAAACAAAATGTTCAACCGGACATGGTTATTATAGCCGTATCATTTAACACATCAGTTTATAATCACTTTCTTCACGGTGCACTAATAAATTCATAAATAAAATTTGGATTAATCTCGTAAAATTATCGTAAATGCGTTCGAGAAAGCGTCCGATAGCGGTGGTGGGCGTACCATTGACTCGACTATCTGCCGCAACGTTACCTGTGCGACTGCCGGCATCTGCGCGCACGCTGCATCAAAAGCGCGTGCGCAGCCTCCGATTATACAGCCTCCGTTCTAGTTTCACGAATGCGTATGTTGTGCGGAATTCCATTATCATTATCTCATATAAATATTACCACGCTCTATCAAACTTAATCATGTCATTTTCTCCGTATTGAAAGTTAATATTAAAATACACACGTGAAGTAGTGTTTAAGATTCTACTATACCATATTAATAATTTCTTAAATACGTACCCATTTCAAATTACAGAAAACGATTTTAAATGGAGCGCCTTTAACTTTATTTTTTTATGTTTATTATTCGCGTACTTTACAAATTAAATATAATAAATAGTTTACGAGGTTGATGAAAATGAAAGCGAGCGAAAGCGCGAGTGCTAATCCTTAAGCCGCGTTAAGGGCTTGCGCAAACCTGTCGTAGGGTCCGGGCTTCATATTGGGCGCGTCTACATGTCAAGGTAAGAGCGACGCCGCGGCGCCTTCTGCTGTAAATTAATTCGCGCTGCCATGTAATTGGATCTGTCCGCTCCACCCACACTAGCTCCTCTACATTCCACAAAAGGCACGTATTAAGACGTACACGCTTGGTCTTTTTTAACATTACTTACGATTTGTTGAGCAGTTAAGTCGTGACAAAGAAAAATGTTGCGGGTAAGGGACAAGTGCAGAATAAAAGTCCTTAAGTAAGAATTAATAAAATATAACAACCTCTCTCTCTCTTAGGTATCAAATTTAAATTATTATAGAAATGAAAGTTACAGAATATTTTATATTAATTTAATTTATAACTTATAAAAGTAAGTTAGGACAATGTGAAATAGAACTAATTAAAAATAGTACTTTATTGTGTAGGTATCTTAATGTCTTTGATTAGATGGTAGAAGGTTATATACGAATATGGTCTGTGCCCTTATAGTAATTAATACGTAAATAGAGTATTAAAAAATATACGAGACTATAAGACTAATTGTGATACTAATACAAATTTAATATAGATAATGATTATTATTGCCTAAACGTATTCACCATAGTACTTGCATAAAAGGTTAGTGCATAGTTTCACAGCTCATTACGGAAAGTTGAATTGGAAAAATGCGTCGTGGCGGCTTCCCGGCGCAAATTGCTCATTACTAAGACTTCCTCGAACAGGCTTCGCTGTATTTATGCAATCGTCGCCATAGCGATGAACTGGCTTTTGAGCCGTCTCGGATATTTATAGCTACAGTACTCATATTATTTTTACGAGCTTGCCTTCTTCATGTTTCGTCATAGAACGACGTAATATATTTTTACGCTTATAATATGTATTACTTTTTACTTATTTTATTTTGCATTAGCATTATGACATGGCAATATAGTTAATTTTATGTTATAATAGCATAAATGTAAACATACACTTTTATTGTCTTAAGTACTTAAATTAAAATGTATTGTATATTACCAGAAAACGCTTTAAGTGACCTCATATTTTTTGTGGTAGATAAGTCAATTTTTCAACAAGTGACAACTATTTTATGATACCAAAACATTTATTACACGATTTAATGTAAACTTTGGCCTTATTACCTCCGTTTATCGCAATTTACAACCTTTATTAACATGTTTTGTACTCTTTCGTAAGACAATTATCGTTCACAAGCAATGAAAGTGCGCGCAAATCGTGTTTGATTATTTTTGAATATTAGACCTATTATCTCAATACATTTAATATTCCATTAAAATCATTCTAATTTAATTATTTATCACAAACTAAGATAACAATGTTAATAAGTGGCTATTTATTTTAGTCGTGAGCTAAACATTTCGTAAATACAATCGCGTGTCAAAACTCGTTTATTTGACTCAACAATAGCAACGTTCACACTCACCCATTAAACAATACATATCTATCCATCTTTCAACCTTTTAAGGGGCGTTATTTTAGTTAGAACATGCACCGGCACCTATACTGTGTCACTATTAAGAAACCTGTTACAAAAATTTAATTTAACAATAAAACACAACGGTGATGCCCTTATGTGGTTTTTTGGATACAGAATGAATACATTATGTATAATAGGCCTTAAATAGTATTCATTTTTATCAAGTGATATGATAACAAGTACCTACATAAAGATGTTTTTATTTACTTAATTCTCAAGGGAATTTGTTTTATTTAGACGTGATGTAGTATTATAGTCTTCTCTCGAAGCACGCTAACTCTAGTTATTTATTCATAATATATAACACTAGTTATAGTAATCTGGGACGGAGAACATAATATACCATATTGAAGATTTTATAAATAAGACCCGTAAGCATTCTGTAAGATTTGAAATTATAACGCCAATGATCAGGATTAAGGGCCCTGCCAAGTCGAGCATAACCAGACTCGAATTAGAGCCCTTCTTTTAACCCGAAGGAGCTTTAAGATTTTTTTCATCGTCACTATGTTCAAAGAAAAGTCTAAAAATGACAGTTCCGATTTATTATATTATGACTAATCGACTTAATATTTTTTTAATTACTGACATACAACGCACGCCTAAACCGGTCAGTTTAACGTGATGTAATTTTGCATAGGCATTCTTTATGGAACATAGGTGAGCACTTAAAAAAATATTTCAAAATCCATCTCCCATTCTGGAAATTAATCATATTTGGTGTTATAAATATGAAAACAGTGTTTGGGCTAATAATTACGAGTAAATAATACTTGTTACAGAAATTTAGTTTTTTTTTTTTAACCACTCAGAAGGATAAATTTAGGGATGCAAGTTTGTACTCCATTTCTGATAATATAAATATGGAATTCGATATTTCCCTAAATATCGAATTCCATATTCATGAGCAAAAGGCAGTCTTTCTGTTTTTGAGGGTCTGTATGTTTGTTTGAGTTTCTACTTATGAGTAAAAAACAGTTTGTTGCAAAGGTTTATAAAATGTCTGAAAGGTTAACATTATCATTATGGTTCTGTTTATGAGCACTAACCAAGAAAAGCTGACACAACAATAATATGGTTACACCGAACTGATCTGATGATCGTGCTTAAAAGTGGTACACAAAACCCTGGAATGCCTTCTAGTAAACCCATCGATTTTGGACTCACTATATAAATTTTAACGAATTATCTGCTATTTATTTATCTAAGATTATATGAAGAAATGTAATACATGAGACGGACTTAATACCTTAGGATATTTAGGATAGCGTACATACGCACCTTTTTTTTTTTTTGTTTAACGAGGACGAAATGCATTTACGCATGCCGCCCGTTCGGGGGACCGGGACGGGTATGTGGGACTCAACCGGGAACTAATGCCCCGTGCCAGGGCACGCTAGTGCTAATGCCCTGTCCTACCCACTAAAACCATCCTCGGGTTTCCACCATGCCGCCGAGTGGTGAGGCCACGGGATCGCCAAGGGCATGCAACCGCGACCCCACCAGCGGCAGCCGAATATTCATGGAAAGCGCGCCTAGTGCGCGCCTTCCCCCTCATCCTCCACGCGGGAAGGTGGCGAACTCCCCCGAGTCCGCCAGTGGAGGCTGGGCGTCAACGAAGCTGACGCCCTGCGGCGGATAAGATGGTAGGTTCCGCCGCTGACCGCCAGTGTAAAACACCTGGGAGGCTCGAGTAGCGAGCCCACCCACTCCCTCCTAGCCAACGAGGCCACTCACATGGTCCGCCCTGACGCCGATCAGGGACGTACCAGGAGCAGCCCTTCCGCCAGTCTTAGCCGTGGCCGACGAGCAAACTCAAGCCGGCCCCGTTGCCCAGGGTACGCCACGAGGAGGCGACTGACATGTACCCCAAGTACATGTACAAGAATTAACATACGCACCTGGGCAAGCGTATGTTAATTCAAGTAGAGTAAAAGCTCTTGCAGTATGTACATAATGAACTGGATCCTTCCAAAATAACAGGAAAGATGCCAAGCAATAGTGAAGATTCATGAGAAAGGGAGAGGACGCATGCTTAGTCGCCGATACACTCAAAAATTTACAAATAAATAATATAGTAAAAGTGTGTTTATAGTTATTTCAAACTATTATTATTATTTTATGTACCTAATTATTATAATAACACTCTCTTCAATTACAAGTCGACTTAACTCTTATTATCATTTGGTTTTGAAAGCGTAACTAAAAATGAATGATTTCAGTTGGTACTTGTCATAAAGGCTTGTAAAGTTCACAGGGTCGCGAAGAGATGAGAACGTCGTTCTTAAAACGAATGAGATTGGGTCAGCTGATAGCCTTCGGACGTTATTTACGATTCTTTTCAAAATTCCAACCAAGTTCATTGAAATACGTGAACGAATTAGCGTTTACATTTTCTTAAAAAATCACAAATAAATACAAAATCAAAGCATTATTTTAATCGTAAAAAGAATAATAAAATAACTTTATATAATAAATTAATAACTTCAATGTTGATTATAAGTTCGTTATCTTATATATAATAAAATAAGAATCGTTTTATAATTAAATCTGTAAAATATATTTCAAGATTAATTTATATTCTTCTTTGTCCTGCTTAATTATCTAAATGAAATATTTTGCAACGAGTATTGTGATTAATTTTCCATAAACAAATGAATGATGATTACAAAAAGATGTTGCTTATTTTTAAATTACCTTGATCGAAAGCTCATCAAGGCTGTGTAAGGTAATTTATTTCATTACACCAAATGATCATTATCGTATCAAAAGCAAATCGAAACGCATTATCTTCCGATTCATTTGGCCTTGTTTTTCTACTCTAAAAAGGTAAAACATAAATATATACAATTATAAAATAGCAAATGCTAATTTTAGGGCCACATTAATGATAAAGGTAAAATATTTTTATGCCCACCTACTGAAAAACAGAACTACTTACTTTGTTGTCGGTAAATTGGGTAAACTGCCATCAGGATTTTTTCATCTATGGTATTTTTTCCAAAAACTTACATCTTTTTTAATATAAAGATTTGACCTTCCTCGTAAATAAAAAAATTAAATTGATAATTCAAAATTATACTGGAAATAATATTTCATTTTCCAAAGTGTATGTAGTGTAATTTGTGTATTATAATAGTTCTTCGTCCCGATTTTTTACGGGTAAAATACATTCGTAAAATTTAAAGTAACCTATGTGCTTCAACAGTTTCCAATTCTTTCATAGTAAGCGTCTACATTGCGAAAGGAGTAACTATGCTAAATTTTAAGTCAATCGGACCTACACTTTCAGACATCCCGTCGTATTATTTAGTCACTGGTATTTCGCTTATAAAATATATATATATATATATATATATATATATATATATATATATATATATATATATATATAAAGATAAAAGCAGAGAACCAAACGCCTCATATAATATTTCAAATAGTATATAAATAAGATTGGTCAGAAGTACTTTAAGAAATATATCACAAGATTTATGCTATTACTAGACATATAATTTTAACAATCTACTAAAAAGTATTTCCTTAAAAAAAGTAAACATAGTTTTTTGTTTTTGTTATTATATTATACACGATATCTGAGATATTCGGCAAGAAATTAGTCAAAAATGGCTGGGCAAAGCCTGTTTTAGTAGTAAACAAAAGCGCAGAGAGCGACCAATTACTTTAAGCTTGAGATACGAGGACATTTCTATATCTGTGTTGGGCGTATGTTGGACGACTACAAAGTACTACCTAATAGTCAATTATAACTTTTTTAATTACTTCTTACATCTGTTTCGGAGATCCTATTTGCAGACCGAAAAACTTAATTTGTGCATATTGTGCAGCAGATACTCATCATAGAATTATGATGATATATAGTAAAACATTTATAAATGCAAAATGTCTAAATCACATTTGAAAGTTGTTGGCAAGTCAACATAAATACTTCAAAATACACGGAAATTTGACAATATTTTTAACTCATTTTAAAGCAGTAATATATAAAATAATTCATTATACGTAATTGTCACTTCTACCTCTCAGTCTAATTTCAAAATTGTGAATGTATCGAGTGACAATCAGAGTTTTATATGGAAAACAGCAACACCTAATATGGGGATCTTAAGCGTTATTACGATATTCGTGTGCTTTAAAATTGTTCAATTAATATCAGTTATTAATAAACAAACTTTTATTGGAAATATAAAATCATAAAATAATTGTAATGGCAATGTCCTTGATGTAACGAATATTTTTATTTTGAAATCGTCAAGTATAACTTACTGTCGGTGATTGAGCCGAGTGCCAAATACATTGTCGTTTTTCTCCTCGTTATATAAAATGTAAATGCAATACAAACATTCATTGTATTTTTATTATTGTTTCCATTCTCCTTTTAATAACTTATATATCTATCTACCCACTTAACCTTATTATTGGCTCTTGGACATTTATGAAGAACTGAAAAAGTTTTTATTGCATTAATAAAGAATTATAAAGGACGGCTAAAAATAAAATACATAAATTAGATCTTACTACATATATCCATAGACTGATATAGAACATTATCAAAAAATGAAACAATATATACAAAAATCAATTGGTCACAACTTTATGCGTAAGTATATCTATTAAATAATAGTTGTAGCCTGCGGCTTCGCCTTCGTTTCAGAGGTTGGTCGTCAGGTGTTATACATAAAAAGTAGCTTGAAACAAGCTTGAGCTCCAAAGAAGAACTCCTTGGAGTTCAATCTTGTTTCATACCCTATACCACTCAAGAATAATAAAGCTTTCTGTTGGCATATAAGAACGAAACCTTATTTGTTTATTAGTTGACAACTTTTATTTTATTTCTTTTTTCTTAATCGGTGATTGACATATAAGCTTGTAACCTTTATTACTAACAATATACGTTCGTTGCATTTCTCTAAGTAATCGTGTATTTACTTACTACACTTTCTAGGAGGGAAAACAATTTAGAATTGTGTCGATAGTTCCGGAGATTACCTCCCAACAAATTAATTTTACCTAACATTAGCATATGTATAATTTTTTTTATACTTGTTCTAAAAGTGACCGCAAAATCTATATAAATTACAATTAGGTGAGTATTATATTATAAACACGTGAACATCGTCCTTTCTTACTGTTATCGTAAAAAAAATATCGCAAATAAGTACACGTTTCTTTTATCTGCTAAGTATACTTACATTGACCTATAAGTGCCAACCCTTAACTGATGACTACACCCAGTCATATTTTAAATTTCTCCTTCAACTTGAAATGCCCGATAGTATTGAATATTGATCCTCCTTAACCGTTGAGCAAAAGCCACTAATGTAACTGTAAATAACTTACATGGACTGAGACCAACTGGACCTCTTTACTTTTACATAGAACTTGTGAACCTAATTTTTTTACATTTTAGAAATAGCCTAGTACTGGTTCGTAAAACAGGTAAATGAATAAGTAAAGTACTTATATTAAATTTTCTTTTGGGTACGGAACCCTAAAAACGCTTAATTTTAAATAAAATTAATCATAGCATAGATTTCAATTTTTAATTATACCTATTATTGTATTTTCAAGTATGTATTTATATTAATCTCATTTGTATGTTTAAAATTGTCTAAGTAAGTAGTTTTAATATACCATAATATATTCATATTCATAATTTACCATACATCAGTCTGTACCTAAACCTTTACAAACAATTATGAGAAATATTATTATGATATTATTATCGTATAATATAATGAATAATAAAATTGATACTTACCATACTACACATACATTATTCGGTTACAATCTGTGTTTGTCGGCACAGTGAGTAAACTACATTAAAAAAATTTGGCAGTCTTATCTTTCCTCCTTATAAATGATTTTCCGTGCAGATTGGTTGAATCTAAATATATTAAGGTATAAATTCCCCATAGTCGGCTTCGACGACACCTACTTTCAGATACAGTAGAGTCTGAAATTACGCAGCTGGTAAAACTGATATCTACGGCCCACAGCTGAGCAAAGACTTCCTCTCTATTTGAGGAGAAGTTATGGAGCTTATTTCACCACGCTGGTCTTTTAGGTAAGATCCAACATGGTTTGCTCACGATTTTTTCCTTCACCGTCACACATCAAACACAAATTAAGCAAATGAAAATTCAGTAATGATTGCCTAGCTTCGAATACACAATCATCGCTTAAGATGTATGTGCTCTAACCACTGGGTCATCTCTGCTTCTTAATACAAAATAATATTATCACACTAAGCCTCTTGCCTTGATTATGTATAAATTGCAACATATATTACACACATTATAAGAGGATACAAGTTAATCATATCCACTAAAAGCACTCTATACTATCTCTATACTATTTTATTATAAATAAGATAATCCCATTATCAATTGTTCAATATGTTAATTTAATAATTAGACACATTAATAAATTCATTTATTTCTTAACATTTATGTATGACCCAATTTATGACACAAGTTTTTTTTTACACAAGTCGAAGGTTAATAATAATGTGGATAATGGTAATTTATGCTTTGCCCAAGGGGTTATGTTTGTAAACGCGAACAGTCAAAAACTAAAACTCAATCTACCATAAAAAAAAAAAAACTTAAATTGTAATAACGATTACCTTCCATATATATTATATCCTATTACAAATAAATTGTTCGTTGTAATTCGACTTAATTTACTAATGTTAAAAAGTATCTATGGACTACAGTTAGGTTACGTTTAGGTATTTCATTTAAAATTATTTATGTATTAAAAATTGGCTGAAAAAATCATTTTCCTATACTCTTTTTCGTATATATTAACACCATAACTTCACAAGAATAACGTAATCTAAAAATAAGTGTAAGCTGGTATAATAGCGTTAAGCTAAATTGTACTATGAAGGTGAGTCATTAACTAATTTAAAGAATCTCTAAAATTTATCTACATACAGAATCGAAATAAATATAAAATTTGTGTTATATCAGATTTTAAAAACAAACCCAATACCGTTATAAAACCTGTTCATATAGGTTTATAATGCTATATCGGCCATACAAATAACATATGATAGTACCCACAAAGATTACGGACGACCTGCGCATGCGCTCACCTGCTATGATTTATGCCCTAGAATAGGCATTGTACTGTCACAGCGAACAGCAAATATAAACTTATGAACCTAGTCTCAAAGGCATTCATGATAAACAAATCCCGTTTATAAAATAAACCTAGTGATCTAATAAGTAATCCTATCTAATAATAAATAAGTATACTCTTTAGTAGATAAATAAAATTGTAAATAGGTACGTACTAGGATTACTAGGTAATATTATCCGTATTACATTGTGTAGCGGCATTGGCCATTGACATTTGACATGTAGTACGTATTTATGGGTGTGATTATTGACAAAATAAATTCAATTAAATTGATCCTTTAGAAAATTATTAAAAAATAATTATATATTTTTTTAAATGAAATATTACCTCTCCATAAGAATACCGCGTCAATCGAATCGAATAGTCTTCGGCATTCCTGTCGCTGGCCCCAGGGCCAGGATTTTTGAAAATTAACTTGATGTTAGTGTCAAAATAGCTTGTCACTCATTTTATAGGAATTCTATCCATTCTCATCAATCCACCTACCGAATTCAGAAATCTTATTTGAATGTATTCGCCTGTCCTCTATCACTATACCGAAAAATCTGATTGTTACTTACATTGCATTCTCTTAAAATGCTAGCTGTGCCCGCGACTTCGTGTGCGTTTGAATATAGCAAAAAAGTTATTATTGTAAGACTACAACTATAACTTTTATAAATAACTTAGGCAAGTTACTTCTTATTACATCAGCTATCTGCCAGTGAAAGCCTCGTCAAAATTGGTCAAGCCGTTCCAGAGATTAGCTGGAAGAAACAGGGAGACAGACAGACAGAAATTAAAAAAAAAATGTTTTTTGGTATATATAAGAGAAACTTTGTAGCCGCAAGTATTACCTGCTATTCATCATTACAATTGCCATAAGCTAATTCTATTCTCTACTTCTACGTCCATTGCACCTTCATCCTGAATGAGAGAATGTATCGAAAGTAGGAATATACTGCTAGAGCAATATATAGAGGAATATATCACCGTTAGTTTGTGCTACCGGAGAAAAAGTGGAAAAACACCGCAACGACATTGCCTAAAATCTTTCTCTCCTGTGAAGGTAGCACACACAGGAACGATAAAAAGCTCTCATCTCAAGATCATCTATCATGATACTTATTAATATTAAATGCAATAGGTAGCAGTAGAAAATTTACAAGCTATGCCTGCACAATAATATGAGTGCGAGACGCTGGTAGTTATTACTATTTACTATAGAGCATTATTGTGTCAATGTATTATAATATTGATAGATAGGTGGATTGGCAAATGGGTCATCTGAAGGTAAACATTCAACACCACCCATACATTGGCACTGTAAGAAATATAGAATCCCTTCTCTTACACTATGAATACTCCAGCCAGCTTTGGAACTAAGATGTATGTCCTTTGTGACTGTAGCTATACCGGCTTACCCACTCAGCCCAGCTTTCAGTGACATGAACGAAATTCTGCCAACTAGATCATAGATTTTTAATGAAAAAAGTTGTTCTTAAATTGACTGAACTAGCAGTTCAGTTAATAATTTACTAGCTCCAACTTTTATTGTTTGTCCCTTTTCTGTTTGTTCTTTTTTTACAATAGTTGAGCCTCACAAGTTTACTACAATCTTATAACTGCATGTATAAATGTTCATATTAACTTTTAGATATAAATAATTTTAGGTAAATAAAATTAAAGATTTCAATTTGTTTTATTTAAACAAAAATTCCAAAAATCTGGTTTAGATGTCCATATTTTGAAGAAAGTATCTCTTGTTTCATGCCAATTTTTTTTATATCTGATAGCTTTTCTTTTCATATTGTTATATTCAATGTTACACAACAACTCTTCACCACATACACTACTACACAAGGTTTTTTGTTTAAGTAAAACCTCATGAAATTTCTTATAAATGTTGTATTTGCTGATACATAAAGAACCACTAAGAGAATTTGCTTTTTTCTTTGTTACTCCTAGTTTTTGACCGTGAACAGCTACTTCTGTTAAACTGAAATTTAAAAGATATTTTTTTATTTTAAAATTGTATCATGAGTATTATTAATATTATGTGTTAATGTATTGTTTTATCCATAAGGGAAAGAATCCCTTTTGGATAAAACAATACATTAAAACAACTTTAAAACTGTGCCAAATTTCTGTTAAACTTTAGTTCACATTTGATATATAATTATATATATGGATTTGCTCAAATAAATAGGATAAATAACGACCGAAAGTATGTAGACATATAAATTATTAAACTTACTTTTGACTTGTTTTAATCCAAATAATACTTCCAGCAGCTGGCCTCATTTTATGTTCGCCTCTGATGTCAGGAAATATTTTTGAACATCTGTAGAATTCAGGAATACAAGGAAGTCTCTTTTCAATAGCATTATCACAGTTTCTCTTTAAAAGAGCTCTATGTAATGATATATCACAGTATGGGACACCTGCACCAAATATAAAATACCTTATAAAGATTGGTTCTGATAAGAGAATGTCCAGTAAAGCTCCTTGTATTCCAACATGTATCCACCGAGCCATTTTATCACTGCATGAAACTGATAGAGTCCTGTCACCCCTTCCAGGTTTTGTTCTTACTTGTCCAAGTAAATGGTAGTTTACTCCTGGCATTTTTGGATCTTGTTCTGTGTTAGGTAGACATTTTGCTCCTGTTCTGTGAATATCTAGCTTTTGTCTTTTACTTTCAATATCACAATTGTCATCCTGAGCTTCTCTTTTACTAGATATAATCATATAACCATAATCGTCTTCTTCACCCATTTTGGTCATTATTGATGCATCCCCACATGGCATCTGTGATGAATAAAAAATAAACTCTATATTTTCTCTTAATCTGAATTTTTCTTCTTCTTTATGGAATATGGATTGTTTGTTTTCTATAGTGTTAATTATATTTTCATACAAATATATCAAAAAGCCGCGTCGTGCAAATGTTTCGGCATGCGAGTCGTTTAAAATATTACCTGCAGGAGACATTTTTGAGGCTCCAATGCATTTAGAACCAGTGCCTAATGAAACAACGTCATAAGTAGTACTAACTTTATCATATTGTACTACACAAGATAGTACGGTCCATTCATTTTCTATAGGTTTACCTGATTTTGGAAGTTTTTCATACAAGTTTATGCATTTTTCGGCAATGGTATCGGCACATATGTTAGGCATTTTAGGTCCAAATGATAAATATCAAATTCATGAGTATTTCTATTTTTTTTCTAATATTGTAAACTATTTAGAACTTGGAATTTTAGTAAATTATATGATTATAGTTAATAGGTATTCATTAAAAATAAAAATAAAATGTCAATATTGTCAAGTGTAATATTACCCTTGACAGTTGTAACTGATGACAATTGACAGAAATATTATAGGTAAAATTATAATTTTGTTGACGATCACAGATTACATAACCTTGCTGATAACGAAAACGTAGTCGTCACTGCATTACTCTACTGATTATAGTTAATTTAATAACAACAAATATCTTAAATAAAGAGAATAATTATCGTATTTTGATTTTTCTTTATTCTGAGGAAGCAAATTTGAACCAATCCATATTGGCACATACCCGATTGGAACTTAGCATTAGTATAAAATGACAATTATTGAAACTTGAATATTTTATATATAATCTATGTAATAATAATTAAATATAATAAATAGTACTACACAAAGTCAATCTATGCATCTGCCTGTATCTCCGATTTCTTCTTTTAAACCACTCAAAAGATTTTGATGCGGTTTTCTCTAATAGAATAAGCAATGAATGAGGAAAGTTTGTTTATATAATTTGTAAATATGTATTATAATAATAATCATTTATTTGCATAACACGTTTTTTTTAAATTATAATATATTATAGGAGGTTAGGGTAAAATAACAGACAGAGCTCAGTTAAATTTGAATTTATTTCACCATTTCATAGTGGCCAGTAGCAGGCAACTCTTTTATAATAAAAGACATACAATACTTTTTCCAAAAGATTAAGTTTTGCCAATAAAAGAATTTGATAATCCAACATAATTATATAAATTAAATATATAATTCATAGTGGCCAGTAGCAGGCAACTCTTTTATAATAAAAGACATACAATACTTTTTCCAAAAGATTAAGTTTTGCCAATAAAAGAATTTGATAATCCAACATAATTATATAAATTAAATATATAATTAGTAAGATTATATATTAGTAGATAAAATTAAATAATAATCAATGAAATTAAACTTAAATAAATTAAATAATAATCAATGAAATTAAACTTAAATAAATTAACTAATTTATCGTAAAGTAAAATTTTACCCCATTATTTAAACCATTGCTTAATAAAGAATCATCGCGATATGTATAATGCCACGTTGGTTCCGTATTAAACTTACCAACATATTTCAATTTGGGGAGAGCAAAATCAAATTTACTTATTTATGAAGTGAGATTGTTAATATGTATTTTTCAATAATAATAATGATCTAATTGAAAATCAGGAAATTATACATCATTGTTCTCTTCTAGCTGTATTTCATTTTCACATAATTAATTATTTTTTTTTGAATAATTTATATACTGAGCACTACGTGTTGTATGGTATATAAATAATTTAATTCTAACCAAGACAAAAATGAGTTTACAGCTTTAATTACGATTACATCAAAGGGAATGTTAGTTTTGGAATCAGTTACAACTAGTGCTTTGTCATCGGCAAACAAAACTCATTGATGTTTTGAAATATAAGGTAAAAATCATTAGATAATATATAAGACAATTTAAAATTGTATTGATTGACTGAACGTTGTTTTATCCAAAAAACGAATTTCGTACCTTCTAAGGCACACTCATAATAACCATTTATATATATTACAAGTTAATAAAAACCTAAAGGTTATTTGCGAAGCAATTTTTCTCAATTTAATATCCATATTCAGATAAATATGTTAAATACCTTTAACACTATAACATTTAAATGAATGTTTTGGAAGATATCACCGTTTGCTTTACATACAAAGGATTTGAAAACAAAATGAACTAATGCAATCAAATATAAATCTAGATAGTAAAGTTAAGAAAGCGTGTACATTATATATGTATATATTAGAGCAAAACTGCACCAGATAATAGGTAATAGATGGCAAATGCAATAACATTTTAATACATGGAATAACATAAAAGCATCTATACATTTTCAGTTTCAATGGTGATGATAACGAATCAAAATCGTGCCGGACTCACATTAGCACGCGGCACGTTCCGGCCGCACGGCATCTGATATCCATGTAATGCAGCCGTAATGCTCTCTCAGTATTTCATGTTATTACTGTTTAGTATTATTCTTGGCGTAGACATGTTATATCAACAAAGATCGCAAAATCGTTCCTTCCGTAGGTAGGTAAACGAAAACAGGTAGTTCCTATGTATACAAAATATGCTCATAGTAAGTTTATTTTTATTAGATTTTTGTAATACAACTACTTCGGCATACCATCAGATTTTTTTTTGTCAGTAAGCAATGTCTGCAATATTTTATTTAAACTACCTCACAAGCTATCAATCTTAACTACGAAGATTGTAAGAACTACTTAATATTTATAACAATTTACGAGCGAGCTTAACATGGCTTCCGAAGGCCGGACCGGTCTTAAAACCACTACCCTAGCCCGTGATCAATTAATTCCATACTTACAAGGACATCTTTATGTGTCCGCTGATAACGGTTGTATATATGCATGAACTTGGTGGTAGACTAGCCATCTCTCAACATCGTATTAACGGTCATATAACCTTTTCCGTACCTCGTATATCATACTTACCTCCAACTTAAAACTTGACTCATTCTAATAATTTTAAACCTGATATGGGTATTCTAAGCGAATACCCATTGCACACAATCCATATATTATTACTTATTTCTCAAAGCGTATGGACATTTATCTTCCAATATTAAAGTTATTTTATTATTTTATTTAAGTGGTAGTATTCGGTAGGTTATAAAATAGAACGAAAAGGGAAAGTTGAAAGCATTTATAGTAGCAATAGTCAGTATTTCCAGTAGAAAACACTGTTTGCCGAACTAATGCATTAAGGGTGAATTATTATTACTGCTTAACTTAAAGGCGAAGAGCAGTCCAGCATCACTTGAACAAAAACTTGATCTAATTGGCTTAAATTATTTTCACCAACAATCAGCTGTTGGTGTGCAATATCCGTGCTCAGGATTTACGACACCTAAGCAGCGATGCCCAAGCTACTCTCCGAATACTGGTGACGGGGCAATTTTGTAGGCATCATTGCCGCTGCGGCCGTTAATAGCGGTCGCACTAATAAGATTGCGCGTTGAGCTATAAAGTCGCCATTTGTCATATCCATTCATATTTAGAGCATCTCCCCTAGCTGTGGACATTTCAAACGTTCAATATACAGTTACAATTTCCTATAAATTGGGCTTCTTGAAAGATGAGTGTGCTCTGCAAGAAGAGTCAGTACTTCACATCGCTCACCGCCTTAATCACGGCTCATTGATTACTGCTCTTACCTTTAGGTGGGTGTTCCCCAATATAAGCTTCCTCTATTTAACATTACAAAATCAAAATATTCTTTATTCAAGTAGGCTTTATAAAAGCAAATTAGAATCGTCATGATACAGTGTTGAATTAAATGTAAAGTTACCACCGGTTCGGAAAGATTCTACCGAGAAGTACCGCCCAGAAACTCAATAGATACTCTTTTCAACCATTTGAATGACATGAAATGAAAAAATATTTGATTAATAATATTTAATACTATTTAACATTAATTAAATATTTCACAAAAATATTAGTCTTTTATTTTAATCCATATTTATTTCAGGTTATCCTTTTTTTCATATTTATTCAAAAACTATAAATTTCGCTGAGTATTACTTTACGTTTATTTTCCATAAAAACACCGATAAAATTTGATTTCAGTCATTTATGAGTCTAGGACTTTTATTCAAAGCTGTTAATACACAAAATAAAAAAATATTATTTGTCAAGTTGACAATTGGATAACTGATGTTCCAAAATGTCACTGATATTTTAAAGTATTGACATTAAAGTTAATATTAATACTAATAGATAGTTAACGTTATAAAAACTACAATTTAAAGCATTTATAACATTAAATTAAAATGGGCAATTGGAAATTAGAAGTCGGCAGAATGGCTATGTACACATCATTCCCAGTTGCTCTATTTTTTTTCTTTAACCAACCAACCTATTTCGAGGAATGGGTAACTAATACTAAACGCCAAATATTTCCCCCAGAAAATAAGCAGGATCGAGAAGCTATACAGAAGTTAATACAGGATATGAAAAGGAAACAGATGAGATCAATTGAAGGAGAGTAACTAGCAACATGATTGTTTTAAAATTTTATAAAAATAGGTAATTTTGTAAATATTTAATTAGAGTAATTAACAATTGAAACTTACTTTTATTTTAATTAACATTAAAAACATTTCCTTTCCCTTTCTAATGGTAGTATCACCAGTAAATTCTTGTTTAAATGTAATAAAATGAGATAAGTATTTTGTAATAATTATCATTATTATTCTATTTTGTATTTTGCAATGACATTGTCATATTTTCTAGAATTGAAATAACTATAAAACATTTTGCAAGTTGTCACTCTAGATAGAGAATTTCATAATTATTTTCCATCTTAGAAAATATAGAAGATATTAATTACTGTTTACCAATCATTTGAAGAGGTGTAATTAGAGTTTATTGCCACCTTTAAGCTATACCAGTATACTTCTCTCAACTTTATAATTAAAATTATTTCAATAAGTTATAGTAAATAAAGGTATAATGTGGATTACATTACAACCATTACCTAATATTTTGAAAAGGTGCTTTATAATGACCTCTGTTATAAGAATATGTACTCACATAATGATTGACTGTAATGAGTGATACCAATTAAATAAAACATTAACAACATGTTGTAAACATTTTAATAACAATAGTTATGTGACCATCACACCACAAAATATATAAAAAAACCATTAATCTAATTTCATATGTCTATTTTTGTAATGATAACTTATTATTAGTCCCACTAATAAAGATAAGAATGAAGGATATAAAACATATTCTACACCAAGAAATTCCCCAACCATCCCTGCAATCATTGGTGCAACTACCCCGGACAAAGATCTAACACTGTTTGAGGCACCTATTAAAGTTCCTCTGTGATCCCCATGACTTCTCTTCAATACCATTTCTAGCGTTACCAATCTGCCTACTGCATTACCTATAGCTAATGGAATTAATAAAATAGAATACATAATAACATTGAAGGATAAACATATTCCTAGCAATGATAAAGTAGTAAGGAGAAATACATGGTAATTTCTTAAGGTGTAGCCCTCATCATGACCATAAAAACTGTTTATGTAGCCAATAAGAAAGCTAGATACAGCACCTATGACTCCTTGTACCGAAACTACATAGCCAATATGTTTAGGAGTGAGGCCAAACTGAGTTTTTAAGTAAAGAGCATAACTAGAATAGTAGACTCCCATAGCAAAACTATTAGAAGCTTGAAACATAAATATTGTCCAATACTTTGACCATTTCACTTTTGACAATTCTACAAAAGATTGTTTTGTACAAGATAACAAAGTGGAAAAAACATTTTGTGAGGAGCTTTTGTCAGGCTTCTTTTTAGCAGGTGTATTAACATTTGGTAGTAGCATTGCAAGACCTGAAACATTTTTTTTTATTAAAACAAGAATTTGATATATATGTTCTTTATTAAAAACAACTTACCTGCATTAATTAAAAAACAAATGCTCACAACTCCACCAATAAAACTGAATCCATGTATAGGGTAATCTTCAACGATGTGCCCACCAATAACGGGCCCTAGTGTTATTCCCATTCCTGATATAGCAGCCATTTTTCCATAAATATTAGACTGCTTTCTTTCATTTTTCTCAAAATCTGGTACTAGAGCTTTTGTCAATAGCTGTGTTTGTTTAAATAAACCTAAAAAATAACATTGCATTGATAAAGATGTGGGTGATTGATTGTAATTATACCTATATATTTAAATATTTCTCACCCAGAACTGCTCTTACTATCAAGATAACTGCAATTGAATTTGTAAGTCCTAGTATCAAATAAGCTATACTACATACAAATAATGTTAAGATAAGTATTTCTTTGCGGCCTCTTATATCACTTAGGCTGCCCTGAAAGCAAAAATATATTAGAAATAAAAGCTTGTAAAAACAACAAATAATTTATATTATGCAAACATATCTCATTTATATAAGCATTTTATACTTCTTCTTAAATTTTTATAATATGGATGGATATTTATTATTTTAAAACATTTTAAATTATTATGTCAATACTTACAATTAAGGGTCCTGACCCTAGCTGAAAACCTGCATAAATTGAACCAAGAAGACCAATGTAAATGTGATTACCACCCATTTGACGTACATGGTTAGGAATTAATGGTACTATCAGACCTACTGCTAGCAAGTCCTGAAAATTTATTTATACTATTATAATTATGGTTATATACTATAATTAATTTCAAATGTAATTATTTTTTTAATTTTGTTTGTGCTTATTCATTAAAAATCTTCTAAGGATAATAATTTTATCATTTTATTGTCAGTTATTTGCATTTTAAGGACACAGTTTCCAAACTTAATATAATATATTGTTTATTAAGTTTAGAAGAAGAATCCGAGACGAAAAATGTTTAATAAATTAAATCAAAAATCTTATTCTTTTGTGTATTTATTACAAATTTCTATTTATTTAAAAAAAATGCATACCAAAAAAGCCACAAATTTTAAAAGTGGAATCGTATAAGACATCTTTGATTGATTATATTAAAAGCACACTACATTTCCAAGGTGATTTGTGACATAAGTAACGCGTTATTCATTTCATGTGCTGACATTTAAACGTGTTCAATGTTGTGCATTCAATTCAATAAACTAAATTTGGTAAAAAAAGTGTTATCATTATGATTTATAAATTTAATCTTCTTCGATTCAATTGACATTCGACGTTGACAGCGCCGTGTTGTTTTCGTTCGGATAAATTTTGACACATCAATTTGTCATATACCAATTATTACCTATTATTATATTTATTGATAGTTAGTGTCGCAACACTTGAAGTTGTTGCCCCAGAAGTGGTTTTTATATCTTAAGGCCCATATAAAAGTTGAGTTAGCGAATGTTTGAAAAATATTTATAGTTATATATTTGCAATTTCAACTATTCGTTACCTGTTCTTTATTGTTCGATCAAATAGCTTTTTGTTAATTTTTAGTTTTACTATATATATAATTAAAGGGTAAAGCAGGACGAATAGATTTTTTTATATCGAAGAATGAATAACTAATCAGAAAGTATAAATTAAAAAGTAAAAAAACGTATAGTTGTTGCAAGTATATTGGTAACGTAACATTTTATAAATTAAAAACTAACTTGAAATGTACAAAATAAAGATAAAAAATGATACACACAACTAAAAGATAAAATAGAAAAAGTATGTATAAAATGATCTTCCGCACCAACTTAAGAGAACTAAGAAATAAATCTAAAATAAATATTCCAAAAAACGTGTTAATAATCATATAACTAAAAAATTGAATTTGTCATACAAATTAAATTATCTCTTGCATTAAAAAAGTAATTAGCAATATATAACCTTGAAGATGATCTTGCAAAAATATTGTAGTTTTTTTTATTTTTTATTTGAGCTAGCTGGAATTGTAGATGTAGAGTGTCATTGTCAAGTGTCAGCACTCAATAGTCAAGTCAAACTGTCAGTTAAGAGTTGTAAATTTCTTTAGTCGGAATAGTTAGATCTTATTTATAATTTTATTATTATTATTCTAAACATTGTATAAAATATAAACATGGACTCTTCTTCAATAGTCAGCTTCAACAACGATTCAACATACCAGACAACAATCAAAGCCGATTATAACAATGTTAGTGTTCATGAATTAGCGCTTCATGCTATGCGAGATAGGTGCTTGTTGCTTCAACGTAGAATAAATACTCTCGAAACGGATAACATGCGACTAAAACTTGACACAACGAAAGCTAGAGATAAATCACCTTATACGCCTTTGCAAGAAGATGAGAAACTGTCCTTACAATTAAAAATTGCAGAACTAAAAAAACAAAAGTCTCAGTTACTTCATCACGTATTTATGGTTTCTTGTGAAAACAAAAATTTGTGGAATAAGTTATCCTCTTTAAAAGGTTCAGATAAAGCAATAAATGATCATACAAAACAACCTCTAGTTCGTACTAACACCTATATTCATAGTACTCCTAAATATAATTCTCAATCTCAAGAAAAATATTCAGATTCAAGTTTAGAAGAAATATCATTGAAATTAATAAATAGTTACATTCAAGAAAAGTCACAATTAGTAGAGCAATATGAACAGATGGCTCAGCTTCAAGATGAAGATGATAATATTTTGAATGTGGATTCTATAGGATTTACTTATATGGAAGACCCTGCTACAGATTCACTTAAGGAAATTCATAGCCAAACTGAAAAATTACAAAGTCTCAAAAAAGAACTATCTCAACAAGAAAGAGATTTAAAAATTGTTGTCTCAAGAATAGAAACTCTAATGAAAGGTAAAGGTAACAATAATATTTTAACTTAAATATGATTATAAACACTGTTATTGTAATGTTTTATATAAGTTTGTAAAATATTAATCATTGTATTAGATATACTAAAACATATTTTAAATATTATATAAATATTGAAAAAAACATAATAATATGCCAACTTCTTGATGACAGTTTGATTAGAAGTACATTAGAATAATATTTTTTTTCAGATGGCCTCAATTGCCCAACATGTCTAGAAAATAAATCAAAAACAAGTTATGCAAATAAAGAAACAGAGACAAGTGAAAGCCTTTTATATGAAAAACAATTGAATTCAATTTCATATAACAATGATTTTGAAGATGAAAATACATCCGTAAATAAAATAAGTTCTGCACAAGAAATCAATTCAGAACCATACGACAAGATGTGTCCTATGTGTGGAGAAAAATTTCAAAAAGAAACCATTTTTACAGATTTTCAATCACATGTAGAGAGTCATTTTGTGGGTAATGATAATGAAGCTGATTCTATAGATAACTTAGATACTTTACCTAATTCATTTGATAATATTATTTAATAATTCCATATAAAGTATATGTATTTGTATTGTTTTAATTTGTAAATAACTGCTTAATTTATATTTCACATAAAAATTACAAATTATTAATAAACTATTCTATTAAGGGAATTTGTATGTCTGCATTATTTTTAATAACAGGTTCTATTAGTATGAATATTTGAAAATACTCATGTCTGGAAAAAGGTTGGCTTAAAAGGAATAAATTAAAAAATGAAATAAATACCATGTTATATATGGTGCTAGAATACATTATTTATTGACTTTCTAAACTTATAATAAAAGACAAACCTAAGCTAAGTCAGTAGGTTTCACATCTTTAGAATCTGAAGGCTGCTGGGTTGTTTTCTGCAGAAGATTCTTACTAAACCATTGTGGTCTTTCTTTTTTCATTTCAACAATTCTCTTTCCTTGCCAGAATTCTTTAGTCTATAATAGAATGAAAAAAATAATAATTACAAAATTGCTGATTTTTATGGTTCCATTTATATGTCCTGTAACTTCATATGCTTGATAATTCATTGCTATTGATTCAGATTTTAAAATAAACAACTTTATTTGTGATTTTTTTATTGAAACTTAAAAGATGATAATAAATTTGCCTTATACTATTTTTAATATGTGATAGAAATAAATGTCATGTTCAAACTTTGACTTTACATATATATATACATATATGTGTCTCCGTCAACTAGTTAAATTTGCCATTTAATTGACAGCCACTTTACTAAAGGGCGCTGTTCAACCAAACTCCTGAATGACACTGGCTTATACATCTTCCATTTATAGAATAGGGACTCTCATGTAAATAAAAATATTTATATATTTGTGGTTAAGTAATCAGGTGCAGGAGGGAGTCTAATCTCCCTATCCCAACATGTGATTTTGCTTGGTTCTTGAGATATTGGCAAAAAACTCATCTTATAATTCTAAACTTAAAATCTTATCCACAATTTAGAAACTCGTGGCCTATGGCGTTACGGGATATTCAGCACCCCCTTTCCGCCTTCGGTTTCTTAAAAAACACTCTAGGTGTATGGCCGACAAGACCACATAGTCGCAGTTAAAATAGTCAGTTTTGAGTTAATTTTCAATTAAAAGTCAAATCCCTCTTCTATGAATGGAAATGAATTGGCTCATTGGCATTCAGGTTGCCAAATGAACAGGGCTATATAGTAAAATGGCTAGGCATTTCATTGGATGGCTAATTAAGCTACTTGCCTGCAACATATATATTACTTCCGAAAAAAGATCTCTACTCTTAAAGAGAACTTGTTCCATCATACTACACAAGAATAATATGCAAATTTACTTATGTGTTTGTTCTGGGCATTTAATAAAACCCAATTATAAATACATGAAAATTGAGATGATTATTCTAAATTTTACATTAAATATATGTGATATCCTAGATCAAGCTCTTTTATAATTCATAATATCCATTATTGATTTGAAGTATTATACCCACTTAAATTTTCCTTTAAAGATTTATTATAATATTTCCTTTAAAGATTTATATTAATAGTGAAAGAGTCTATATTATAAATAAAGATATATTAATTAAGAACAGAATCTGGTATATAATTTAGCAGAACTATTAGCAAATCAGTCATAATATATTAATCTGATGGATTAGGTTCAAACAGGATTTTCAATTAGAATTCATCATTAGGCAAATTCTACTATTTTATAAATTATTGAATGGGCTTTATTTATTTTTTTAAATCTATTACTGGAATATGTAATCCTAATTACCTCATCAGGAAGTTTTTCTCCATCATATAATACAATAACATCATTTTCAATAGGTTTGTTATTTCCAAGTTTCTCCTCAATTTTAGCTTGAATTTCCTTTGTTTCAGTTTCTATTCTTTTGTAGCAATTTCCTAAAAAATTAGATTAGATTGTAATGGTAAGGTAAAAGCAAATGCTACCGAATATAAAGATAGACACAATATGGCATTCACATTCGATTTTATATTTCTTATATTCATACATTATTATAATCATATATTTAAAATGAAGAAAAAAGTTTTTTTTAAATTATATTTGATAAATATACCACAAAGGCGTCCACGCTCATGGTGATGTCCACATTCATTACATACTGCTATGTTGGTTTTCGGTACAAGCATTTTCCAAACATAATCTGGGCTTCCAAACTTCCTTTTCCACCTTTTTTCTACAGTCCGTCTAAACTTTGGTACAGCTAGGAAAATACCATCTCCAACAAGATCTTTCAGAGTAAATTTAGTCGATTGACGCGGTACTTGCTTCTGATGAGCATAAGCTAAGGCCAGTTCTAAAAGAAAATAACAAGAATAGTATAAGAATTGCCAGAAAATAGGGATAATGTTTTAGATTATAATGATTTAACATACCTTTTGGAGGATAACCAAATGATTGTATAATGTTTCTTTCTAAATTTTTCAAAATATTGATTACATATGTGAGACGAGGAATCATTTTGATCTGAAAACGTAATTTTTTATTTAAAACTAGATTTTTTACAGTGCTATAAATAAAAACACATTGTAGAAACTGTAAATAAAATTATATCAAATAATTTAATTTGCTGATGATATAATAATAATCAATTTAAAAAAAATACTAATTTGCTCATGACTGCGGCGTTCACAAGATACAAATAAATATGAAACTTAATAACAATCTTTATAACCTAATATGATTAACCATTAAATTCATTTAACAATAAGAAGTCCTCGTTGCTTAAAAACTAGTATTACCTCGTAGAAAAATACTCGATTATTAATATAATACAGTTAATATTTTTAAGGGATCACTCATAACCTATATTTTTTAGTATCCAAAGAGAATGGAATCTTAATTCTTAACAATATCCAAATTCTAAAGTTATGAGTTATGGTACCTAATACCTATGAATTTGACCTGGAAGAAACGGTGTTGCTATTTTTTTATTTGAAAAATTTCGTTTTCAAAATTTACAAAAAACATTGCATAACATATATTATTAATTATACTAAACAAATAATACTAATTATAGAACAAACACAATTTTCAGAATTTTTGTTATAAATCTACTATAAGAGTATGAAATAAAATAACCTGGCAATACTAATTTATTTCTAAGATTGACAATCAGCTGTCGAAAGTGGGGAGGAAAAGGCCGATCGCTATGTGCTAAGTATGTTATGTAGTTCATGTCTTCAAGCGATCCGTTGCAGTTGTAGCTATGGCGTGTTTAAGTTCGAGTAGGCTTTGTGCTCGTGTTCAGGATAAGTTAATGTGTCAATTCGGACCTAAAGTTCGAAGGCAGACTGTATTTGTGAAACTGAAACCTCCCGGACCATCTCCATTGCGGATATTTGGAAAAACTTGTCAGGTTAGATAATTTTTTAAATTATTATTTATCCTATATCCACCTTTAACATTAAATAACATTATAAATTGAATATAAGTTCAAAAATATGTGCACTTTTCAAGTTTTTAAGAGCTTCTAATTTGACATCATCAACAATCCTTTTTACATAACAGCATGACATTAACCTATAAGTCAGCTGATCTGTTCCACCTATACAGTTGAATTATATACATTATTTTAAATTATAAAATAAATTGAAAGAACATCGACATCTTATACGATAAATAAAATACTAAAAGTGAAATCATCACAAGTCTGAGGCCAGTAGGTCATTCCGCGACACAGGTTTGTTGGGTTTACCCTGTGAATTTCACTTGTCCCATAACTCTTACTTTCGTCAAATAATTAGTAAGAATTCTTATGAACTAGATTATTTTGGAATTCATTTGTAACGTTAATCAATTTAAGTCCATAATTGTTACAATTTCCTGAACGGTTGTAAATATGAGTCAAAGTACGTAATTGATTCGAATTACAAGTTTATTGGAAGGCGGCCGCGCCGTGAGATTCAACGGCGCGGTCATGAGCCGCGCAACGCGTCGTGCTTTCTCGCGCAGCGTGCGAGCATGCAATGTAAAATCTTGACGAGTCACACAAAACTTTCTAAGCAACAATTATGTGGGTATGACATTAATATTTCATTTCGCTACTTTAAGCACCATTCCATTATGAAAGTTTTCCTGTAAACTATCAAAATTTAAAGTTTATATTTAACAGAAAGCAAATTGTTTTTTTCCTTCAAACCTTTGTTCTAATTTTCGTTTAGTACATGAATGTAATCGCTGGCAATGAAAGTCGGCAAATTAATTAATTGCTTCTATTTATGTTATTTCTAATTAACCTTTAAAACCAAAACTTTCGCACACCAATTCAATGATAGTATTCGAAATTAGTGAAACTACCTAATATTCACAAAAAAAATTATGTAGTTCTTACTACCAACATGTTAGTGAAAGTTGTGAGTATCGTAAAATTCAAAATGGCAATGGTCTAAACTGATAACTTGTTTTATTAATGCTCATTTTAGACATTAAAATCGATCTCCTATACCATTACAATTATCATTCGAAAACAATCCTTTACTTTTAACATAATACCAAAGTTCAATCATGATGTTCCATTTGGAATCGCACTTCAACTGAAAATAAATTTTACTTACTTACAATCAAATAATCTCATAAATGTTATTATTAAAAGATCACAAATCACAAAGGAGGACTTTTTGAGAATGTGCTATAACTGAAAAAAACAGTAAAGCATTTTGCAAAAACAATTCGTAATAACAATTTATTAAATACGCTGAACCAATGAGTTATGGTTTTTATGTTCGAAGTATTACAGGTACAAGTAATACTAACATGTTTATTATTGAACTATATGAATTGGTCGAGTAAATCGTATAGCACGTAACATCCTGCGTAAATGATGCTTACTAGAAATGCGGAACACATAACTATTTGTCCAGTCGACATCATTGTATAAGAGTTTGCAGCAACATACACTTCGTAGCATATGTTATTTCGGACTTACAACACTCTTTTCGATCCCAAATTACGTGATTACAATGTAAAAGTAACGTAGTTAATAGAAAATTACTTTGTATAATTCTATAGACATAATTTTGTGATATGCAAATGAATCCCAATCTATATGCGAGTCGATGTGTTTCTCTATTGCCTCATGAATCAAAATTTTAAATTATTTTCGCAATAACTCATCACATTATTCAGTTTGTTAATCGCGACCAAGAATAGATTAAATATAACTTACGTAAATCTTACAGACCAAGTACTAGCTGGTTATGTTCATATGAAATACTTATTCCAATTTCACGCGATTGTCTCGAAATTGGAAGTTTGGTATATAATCATATTTTAAAAAGTAAAAGAAAAATATGAGTATTACCTCGACATCACCTTTGTGTAATTCTTCTTTACATACTAACTTAAGTTTATCTCAATCACCATTTTTTTTTTACTTACAAAATTACAATGTAATTTTTACAAAATTACCAGTCTAAAACATAATAAAATAAATTGAATATAATACGTAGAATTTACTTCGGAAGCGGTCACCAATTCACTAGTTACTTAACGTCCTTGAAATCAAGAATGTTTAGCCTGGTATAATTGAGCAAGCGAGTGCTTCGGTCGACTCTTGCAAACAATGAACTCATCAGTGTCAGTAGAAACAATATTAATTGCTGTTTACAGGGCCTATGATGCCAGATAGATAGACTCTATTCGTTTCTCATATCTGCAGCTATTGTTTTTTTATGAGCAACTAGTGTTAACGAAATATTCTCTCGAATCATATCCTGTAAATTTCTAATTGCGAGAACTTAATTTTCTGATAAAACAAAGTCGCTTATTCCGAAATGCTGCTCCAAACCGGGTGATACACAAAACATGCTGATTTTCTAATGATGTTTTATATCACCGCAAAGGTGAATTATAAACATAAATTAAGCATGAAAACAAAGTGGTGCTTGCCTTGTCCAGATTTTATATTTTATAGTGATTTGATCTGGGTTCTTCAATACTAGATATAAAATGTAAAATTGTTCGTATATAAACTATATTTCATACTATCTGTGAGTTATATTAGTATCATAATTTCCTAGTTAATTGTCAAAATATATTATTTTTTTCTAAAACTACGTTAAAATAACGTATAAGATTATTTATTAAAAACTCTACATTATGACAACGTTAGTAGAATAAAAGTATAGTTTGAGTTTATTATTACGGGAATAAAGGGAAATCTAATTTTGGAAGATTGTATTTGTAGGTTTAATATATAAATATAAGATATTATAACGAGGTATTTAAAATTTTGAGAGCGTGACCGTTCCATGTTTTGTAATGTATAATATCACTGCAGTTAACTGGCTTTAGTAAGCTACATATGTTGATTCAGATTTACGCTAACGAGGTATATTTTCATTTTTGTGTTTTTAAATATTGTATAAAACGTGAGCAATAGGTATTATTGATAAATAAATATGTACAATTTAAAAAAAAAAAAAGAAAAAGCGGTCCTCATTACCTTTTTTCTCTTTATACACAAAGAACATCATTTAATGTAGTAAATTAAGTAACTAACAAAAATATCCTCTAGTATCGAAAATGGTTACGTAATTGTACACTTTTTATGTTAAATTTATATATAAAAATTAAATGTATTTCAGTGACTAAAACATCACATTATTGGGCAAATAAATAAATATTATTTGCGTAAAAGAATAAATAATGACGCTGTGCATATATTTTTTTTTTGTTGGATGGAAATGTTGAAATACATGTAAAAATATAGTAAACATACGTTTTTATTTATCATATAAATATTATAAATGTTTAACGTCAGCTATATAATATATATTTTGTAAGAAATGTAAAGAGTCGAAGAAGACTTCAAGTTGTTGATTTAAAAAAAATATTTGCGCCTTTCATAAAAATACTATTTCTTTGGCTTCGATGAATACATCCGGCCTTGATTTTTGACCCTTAATGTTGGTAGGTCTTTGTCCTCCTTTGTTGTCTTATTGATTTAAAGAATAACTTTCATTTTTCTGACAATTTTTATAGCATTAATGGAAAGATTGGTAAAATAATCAACTGTACTACAAAACTGTGTAAAATATCGTAATTTAATTATCGTAAACAAAAAAATGTTTACTGTTTACTTCTCTATAAAAGATAGATAAATGGTGTATATTCATGAACTTTTAAGTGAATATATCAGAAATCTACATTACAATTCTATTGTTAGATTTGCTCGAATCCCGAAAATAATGTTTATATTAATAAACAATAAATAAAGCTTACCTCTTTGTCAAAGTGGTTATCCTCTTTAAAATACTTCTGTGTATTGTATATTTTATGACCTTCAGTGTTATCCGACTACATTTATATCGGAATTGTTATTGAAGAAAAAGGCTAAAAAAAGCAATACATACGAATGCTTCAACGTCAACTTCGGTAATTTATCGTACATGTAAATCATTTAATTAATATAAGGAATTTATATTTCTCTTTATTATTCCTAGCATGTAAAGTCCCTTTAACGTTATTCTTCACGAATAAAGTCGCCGGCTCGATTATTTTTAAAAAAGTGTTCGGGGATTTTTCTTTACAAGAATGTTTTTAAATGTCAACTCCATCATCCTACCCGGAACCTATGTAGAGATTTTTACACGGTGAAATTAATAATACTTTAATTCAGGTATGCAAAATAATTACAGCAATGGCAAGTAAAAAAAAGCACATCCTTTTATGGACCAACAATTATTTTTATGATGCACTATTATAAAGTGATCGACCTGCATAATTATTTACTATCAGACAAGAATTTCAAGGATGATTAAAAAAATAGAGAAAATAAATTGCTTTTAACTGCCTTAACGTCTTCTTTCCATAATATTTTGCGCGTCAACGTCCTTGTCGTTTACTATTTACATTTAGTAAGTATGTCAGTCACTTGCATTTATCATATTAAAATAACTTACAAACATATTCAGTATTTAATACAAATCGTCAAATGTAAACAATCAAATGATCAAATATCAAAACTACTAAAATTTTTACAACTGTTCCAAGTGTTTGAGTATAAGTACATAAGAGTACATTGAACTCTGTTTCTAATTCTTGAAGGCCTTCGACAATTACTCTTGATATTTTTCAAATATCGAATCTTACGTGCAAGTTTGTCACTAGTTATGCGGTTACAACACTGCGAATGATTAATTATTAATTAATTAGTATTCTTGTTCATTGCGCATGTGTTTGATAATGTCTAATTTTTTAGTTAAGCACGTTACTATTTTTTTTATTTCTAGTATAATAGTTTTGCTGAAGGAATTGTGATACAAAACTCTTTTACAAAAATATAAATTCTGTATTAATTTGTGATCTGAGTTGGCGCATGCGCTCGTTTAAATCTTTTTCTCGCGGCTTAGGTTGCGTACAACAATGTAACGTAATGTTCCTGTAAGTATTTAAATTTTTAATTAAGCAATGCTTAAAACCACATTTGCGTCTATTTTTAACAACAAAGTTTGCGTGCATTTTCACTAAGTCTTTCCCTGGAGTTTTCTTCCTTTTTTTTTCTACAATTTCCAATTTCAAATAAAACTGCCTTTTGTGTTAAAAATTGACACCGATGATAATAGCTATACCAAGTATATGATGTTGAATATTGTCACCAAATCGATTCAAAAATATGATTCCGCAAACAGATGAATACGTCAGGTTTTGAAAATTAATTATTGACGTCCTAATTGGCGTGATTACGTCGTGGCAGTATTTAATTCAATCAATCGGACGTGTCAATTGTTCTGACTTCTATTTTTAGAAGCGCAGGGCATTCGGTACGCTCACTTTCTACCTCGTATTAATAATAATTGTTATGTGCGGTCGAGGCTGACACATGCAATTTTACGTGCGGCAATGCTCATCGTCATTTACGTTATTAACGTATTGCTATTTCCAAATGCTAGGGCTTACTGTTGTTTAACACGCTTAATATAGGGCGGTAGTCAACAGTAACGATTCGCTCAGTATTCTATTTAAATATCGTAAAAAAATTTACAATTAAAATTCAGCATACAATCAAATTAGCTTCTACGTTGTAAATTTTATTAGGTGGGCACCTAATGAAATGTGAATGCTGCAACTATTGCAATATTGACATAGCAATACAATTTTGTTGATTGGTGGTTCATGGCAATTGTTGTGATATTTATTATGCAAAAAAAACGTATGCATTACATACACATATTCTAATAAATAATCTATACTAATAAATAACTTGTCTATGTACGAATAAATAATATTTGTCCGTCTATGCTTTCAAAAGCAATACCTTTCTTAAGCTAATATGGTCATTGGCTAGTTACCAAAAATAAAAATAAATCTATTATTGATATTATTGACGTTCTGCCTGATTTTCCGAGGTATTCTTTAAAACCGGTAGAAAATATAATTGTAGATAATATTTACTTGGATCTATCAGCAGTTAAAACAACTTAAAGTTTACGTACGTAAATATTGGTTTACCGGTAATGTTTCAGACACTTGAGAAAGTAATTAAAATATCTAAAATACTTTTTCAGCATTTGACATTTCGTTAATATATGATTAAAAGCTTTGCTTTCCGTAATTGTTATGACTTCTTAAGATTTTATATTCCATGTATAATACAATCTTAACGTGGGTAAAACCGCAGGGTAATTAACTGCTGGTAATTAATCCACGAACAGGAAATTTATTCATACATTAGTCGGCATCGGAAGATAATTATGAATGCAACAAACTGCGTGTTTGACACAATCATACAACTTGAAAGCTTAATAATAGATTATAAAAAAATATGTAAATATAGGTTTACGTACGATGAATAAATATATTTATAATTATTTCTACCGTGTTATTTTATATATATAAAATGAAAAAATATGTTTTTGTTCGTTAAATATTCAATTTTTAATATATTATATTCATATAGAACTGCTATATGAATATAATATCACCGTGCCTCGTTATTAGTTAAACCTTACTCCTTTTCCCAAAGGGCAGTATGATTATTATGTAATACAACTAACCAATAATATATATACATTATTTTTACAAAGGTCGCGGTTGTGTGACTATATAAATCGTGATTGTGTGTAAAAAATTGTATATTTTTTCATGAAATTTTAATAATTTCATGAATAAATATACTATATATATTTTATCTGGAAAGTTCGAACGGCTTGTTAGGTAGATAATTAGTGCAGGAAATATAATCTCGTTATTAAATATTCGATGAAATACAAGTAAGTTACGTCTATTATTAGAACTGACTCTATTATATTCCCGTTTCACGTTGTATAACGTATCGTAACAATATTGAAATGTATAACAATACGCTTTAATTTTTTAATCTGTTTACGTATATAGTGCTATTATAATAAGAATTTGTTTTCATATATTGTTATTGATATAAAAATAAGTAACACTGAATTATAACTTATAATTCAATAACATGTTTCGTTGAAAAAACCCCTGAGTATCCTGTCTGTTCTTCACTATACAAATGATTCAAATTTTAATGACGTGCGTGAAATCAAATGGAAGTAATTATTATGCTACGCATGGGTGTCACTTTGATTTAGGTGTGTTACTTAACATTAACAGTAAGACGTATTTTAATTGTTTCATTTGAAAGAAAATAATTCAATTCTCTAGTTCAAGTTATCATCCTAACTTGTATATGAATGACGTTACACATGTGCCAGTTTTGACTGAGGTGTCTTATGAATGGTGTTACGAGTCATACGTTGCATATTAAATAACGGAAGTTTTGTTTCATTTGAATTCGAATATCAGTGTGAAATAAATAATTATTTTAAATTTTATCGAATACCTTGCGAATAGCATACGTGATTCTTAAACAAAAATTGTGGAATAACACCTAGGAAGACTCTTCATGTGATTGTTTTGTATTTTTAATCAAATGAATGCTCGGTGGTACGATAGTATCGTAAGGAAATCTACATGTTTGGGATGAAATTCAACCACATCTATACATTCGCATCTGTGTTGGGACAGTGTATTTTCCTTTTTTTAATTTCCTTTTATTACTATGATAAAATATTAAAAACAAACAAAACATAACATAAACATAACATAAGCAGCCCGTAAATGTCCCACTGCTGGGATAAAGGCCTCCTCTCCCTTTGAGGAGAAGGTTTGGAGCATATTCCACCACGCTGCTCCAATGCGGGTTGGCGGAATACACATGTGGCTGAATTTCGTTGAAATTAGACACATGCAGGTTTCCTCACGATGTTTTCCTTCACCGCCGAGCACGAGATGAATTATAAACACAAATTAAGCACATGAAATTTCAGTGGTGCCTGCCTGGGTTTGAACCCGAAATCATCGGTTAAGATGCACGCGTTCTAACCACTGGGCCATCTCGGCTCTCAAACAACAAAACATAATTTAAAGATATTGTGACAACAGCATACATAATTGAATATTTCTAAAAACGCTTGTCTTTATTTCTTAAAAACATATTTTTTATGTTTATTGTAATAGATGAATATTGTAATGATATAGCTTGCCGTGATCGTAAAGTAAAGATACACAGTAATCTCATTATAAATTGAACAAGTCGAAAAGTAGAACAAGTAATTTGTCACTTATAGCTTGGAACGTGCAAAACTGACTTCGCCTACCTTTATATCTTGAGACATGAACAATTTTCACTGCTGTTTTCTGAAAACGGATACATGGAATGCAAATATTCTGATTAACTTGTTAATCGTAGACCATTACGAGATTTAGTACTTCTATAGAGATAATTATCTTGCTAATGTGTTTGAATATTGATGTAAATATGACTGTTTTACTTTTGTTTATTCATAGTTCAGCCTCTAACGCACTCGTGTATCTGTAATTTCAGCACGTTAAAAGACATTCTGTATTCACTTATTGTCAATCTGATTTATAAAAAATATGCGTTCTTACAAAATAAATTTATTTACCGTATTTAAAAGGCATAAAAACACTCGGTAGGTACGTAAAATACGCGCTGCACATACGAATATGTGCATCGAGCATCGATCGTAGCTCGCGAGTTTTGCAACGGCCGGTCGTAGCCCATCAGGTGTGGACTGCACTCGCATGTAGTTGCATAAACAGTTGCGAAACACGGATCTCGGTCACTGCCGCTTTTGAGCTAAGGGCACCTGCCGCACCCTCACTTTATCAGGCGTAACTGAATCATTCAAATATTTGTCACATGAGGAACGTTTTTGTAATTTCTCTAATAACTCCTATATAGACGTGTATTCCAATACGAATAATATAAAAGATATTGTTTATGACTAATTGCATAATCTTAACTTGACTATATATATATTTTTTTTTTAAGTAAGCTAAGAATAAACTATTTTGAAATAGATTCGCTGTAAGAATTTTTGTTTGTGCTTTAAAAAAATTGTCTTAATGAAAACTAATTAGATCTGTTATCGTTAAATAACCAATGGCTTTCTTATGTTTATAAAATATAAAGAAGTTATTAACTGTTACCTTTTATGGCTAAACAGGTGTCGTTTTAAATATTATAATAATGGTGATTGATGACGTGATTATATAAATTATTAATGATGATTTATGATATATAACAAGGGGGTTTGAAAGTGAATATATTCGGTAGTTTACAACTCGGCGCCTCTTCGTGGACACAACACATGTTTGTGTCATAACAGTTTCATGAAGTCTATGAATGGACTGTTATGAAGACAAACATATTACCGATGCAATTATCTAAGAGATTTATTACCATTTTAATTTTAAATGGAAAATTGTTATGCTTTGAAAATATTTTGTAATAACTTGACACAAGTATCGTTAAGAATTTAGGTCGTGCAAACTTTTAGCAACACTTTACAAATTATTATTAGAAGTACTTTAGTTTAATTATACTAAATTATTTTATATATGTACAACAATCTGCAACCCAAATAAAACGAACCAACTGCCTTAATTATAAGTTTTACCCTCGATTTCAATGATTTTTAAATAAATGTTTTCAATCATTTGAAGCCGTAGTTTAATATAATATTACATCTAATATATTTTTAGATCAAGTAAAAATGTTCTTTTTTTTATTGCTTATCTACTTCGAATTTCTTAAACCTTTACATTTGGAAATGTTTAAAAACATGATTTCATCAAAAAATAAACGTAGGACAGAAATTCAATGACATACCTATGAATAAATACATATTTACGTTTTCTTTATAATATATCACAAATTTGATAGTATTTACGTTAATAAGATAAATAATGGTTATTATACTTTTCAGCGAGTAACAACATGCGGTCCTGCATGCGGGTCAGCAGGCGGTGGTGCAGTGGCGGGCGCAGCGCGGCGACTCGCTTCAAGCCTACAAAGCACAAGCACAGGATCCCTACCGGACTATGGAACACAAATAGTCGACCCATATCGCTTGCTAGAAGACGACCTTAATGGAATATATGAAGATATACGATCAGTAAGTTACTATTGTACATATATATTATATATAGTTTATATAGAAACTCGTTTTATAATTAGTTTGAAATATGTTTAAAAAAAAAAACAATTATAAAGAATAATTGTGTACATTAGCGATAAAATTAGATGACTGCCAGACCAAACTTAGCATTTGATGAAATTGATAAAATAAAATACCTATATCACCAAATAGATCGCGTAAAAGCAATACAAATGCATCCTGGTTAGTGTATATAATAAAATCTGCAAGTATTATTTGATAAATGTTTAAATAAAAAATTGTTCAAATATATTATAGAAAGAATAAATGCTCCATTGTTACGTGGTCCACAACGATACAAAAGATAAAATTGCATTGAGTATATCGATTTTCAGGCAGGTTATATAAAATTTATCGTTTGTGTGAACAAACATCTAAATAGTAGCTCAGCTGCTACCGTACAGCCTGTAAATGTCCCACTGCTGAATTAAACCTCTTTGAGGAGAAGATTTAGAGTTTATTCCACCACGCTGCTCCAATACGGGTGGATACACGAGTTCATTGAAATTTGACACATGCAGATTTCCTCACGATGGTTTCATTCACCGCCAAACACGAGATGAATTATAAACACAAATTAAGCACATGAAAATTGAATGGTACTTTTTACGGGTTTGAACCCGCAACCATAGGTTAATATGCACGCGTTTTAATCACTGTACCATCTCGGCTCATTCCTGATTAATATACCTTTATTTACAATTTAACACTATTCCATTTAACATATGGATTGTTAACTGCATATGAAAAACATTGATTTATAAGGAGGATGTTAACACACTTTAATTATGTTTTAAGTTCTGATTTGACCACTTTGTAGGTGTTCCAAACACCATTTTTCAATTATTCAAGCTTTTGTTTTTTTTGTTTTTTTTTTTTTCAACCAATAATATCACGTCAATTCCATGACTAATGTTATTTATTTTACTTTTGACCTCTTGTGGTTGGAATAAGTTATACGGAATTTCGTTATATTTCTTTAGAAACTAGTGGTTTAATTATGTAGAATTCTCACAACGATTCTCAAAAAGATTTATAATGACAACATATGTTCAGCCTGATATCTTTAATTAAATAGCCGTATAATTATATTATATAAATAATAAAAATGAATATGAAAGGACAAATTTGAAATGTACAATTATTTATTGGGCCACGTAATTGCATTTACTACGTGAATTTTTATGTCAGGTAAATTACTATCGATCGACAGTCATTGGTGTCCATTGATCGCTAAGTGTGTCAAAGTCATGACGTGCCAACACGCGAGCAGATGAGGGTTGAGCAACGCGTTCATCACTGGTGATTGCTTATAGATATCGTATAGTAATGGTACTTATACCAAATCTACTTAATAGAATTTTATAATTACTGACTGACTGATATTCAACGCACAGTTTGAACTGGCGGGTCTAGCAATATGAAATTTTGCACAGGATACGTATGGAATGTATGTAAGCACTAAGAAAGGATTTTTAAAAATTCTTCCCCTAGGAGTTCGTTAGAAGATGAAAGTTTGGATGTAAATTTGTCATTCGGATGTTAGAAATATCGGAATCGGTATTTAGCCTTCTGTTAAATAGGAAACCAGTAAAAGATTTTATTGAAAGTTCGAATTGAATTTCGACCCTTTTAAAGATAGAAATAGGAAAATCGGTTTTTGTGTCCCCGCTCGTGAATGAAAAATGCGCTTACTAATACAGATTTTTTAAAATCTCCTAAGACGGTGAAGTTGGAGATGAAAGTTTGTACGGAAGTTATTTATTTTCGAAGTTAAGAATATGGTAATGCAATGTTTTGTGATTTAAAGACAATTGTTACAGCGGTTTTTAATATCTATTCCAAAAGTGGGTAAATAGAAGATGAAAGTTTGTCATGATAGAGTAATCGAATTCTATGTTAAATAAAAAAACAACCTTTATAAAATTCTTGTCTTTATAATATTAGTTGGTACAAAAATTGATTAAGCTGTTTTACTATTCTATCAATTTAGGTTACAAGGGTATCTATAACTACTGTGTATATTAATCGTGTATCCAGTTCACGACTGGTAGAAGACAGACTTACATATGTTATC
This sequence comes from Vanessa atalanta, assembly GCF_905147765.1. Taxonomy (NCBI): domain Eukaryota; kingdom Metazoa; phylum Arthropoda; class Insecta; order Lepidoptera; family Nymphalidae; genus Vanessa; species Vanessa atalanta. Next base: position 6,825,395 of record NC_061877.1, read on the forward strand.
GTTCATATCGTTTATCGCGTTCAAAATATGGCCTCGCCACAGTAACACTAGTATCTAAGTTAGATACCTACATTCGTGTTGATAAGCCTATAACTCGAATACTTTACCACGCCTTGCAATTGATCCTATATCCTCACTTACGAAGACATCACGAGCATTCATTACATTTACATTTAAGAGTCATGGGTACATATGAAAATTTTAGTTTTTAAAATAAATTCCGCAGCAAGTTTCAATTTTATTTAAAACGCACAAATAAAACGTCAAGTGATACGAAAAAATAAATATTTAGAAATTTAGACGATTGCCGTTTTAAATATATTAATGAATAAAATAATTGCATTATCCATTCCGGACTGCAATAACTATGATGGCTTTAATCCGCACTTCTATGAATAAATAACAAAAGCCTTTATAATATAAGATCAGTGAAATAAAGAGTTGATACATTATTTAGATAACAACGCATAATGAGTCTTTTTGTCGTTTAGTAATGATCATACATGTTATTGCAATACCATGGTTGCAAAAATCCGTTTCGGATGTTGAATTTGTAGTCCTTGACTCAAATGTTCTTTGACAGTAAACAGTTTATAAAGAAGATAAAGAGCATAATAAAATTCTATACAATACTCGTATATAATATTAATAATTCTAAAAGCATTGCGTATAGGTATTTAATTAGTTTTTGATGAATGCTGATTATTCATTTTATATGTTTAGATAGTACTAAAGCGGTATTAATATTTTTGTCTTTAAAGTTAAAAGGTAATGTTATCTTTTCATGTTTTTAGCGTAGTATTATTTTATATATATTTGCATTCATATTTATTATATATTATAACTAACAATATAAATGTTTATGTATCTAAATGTCTGTTAGGTTTTTTTATTATTACCTAATAACAAGCTAAATAAATGCTTCCGATGTTTACTAATATAGTCCTGCAACCGTTGAGCAGTTGAGGTTTTGAGTATTTAGTAAACGTACTTAGTTTTTTAACGGGATAAATTTAAAAGTAAAACCTTGAGAGATGAATATTAGTTGCATTAATGATATCCCAGTATTGAATGGATGTTGCGATAGAACGAACGATGGAAAGTGCGGCGTGTGGAAACCACGCGAAACTTGAGCGTTTGACCTTCTTTCGGGGCTAAATGCTATGAAGAAAACCGCCAAGAACAACACTTTCTTTATTCAGCGCGTTTGCATAGATAAATTAAAAAAGGCTAATAAAGACTGGCCACATTTACGAATTCATGAATGATTTAACGCGTAATTTAATTCTACGGAAATTTAGTAAATTATAATAGGTTTTAACCCATTATATTTCTTTAACCAATTCGATCTTAACCTTCTCGTCTAATTCTCAAACAGTTGTGATGCGCTCAGTGCGACAACAACTAATCAACACATTTGCGTGCTAAATAAATTGTGTTGAAATGTGACATTGGACTGTTCTTATCGAAATCTTAACTGGAATTCAGTTAATGTCATGTTTTAACTTTATTTTATATATATTAGTTAATTATTGAGGTTTAAATAACTACCCGTTACTATATTAAGGAGATCTATAACTGTGATAATAAAAGTACATCCAGGATATAAGGTTTCACCACATACAACCTTATCGTATTGTATATTGTGTACAGTCTTACAAAATAATATGACGTGATTATATTTATTAAATATAATCTTGAAATCTTGAATAATTTATGGTTTTTTGATTTTATGGATTCGTGAAAAAAATGCTTTTATAAATGTAAGAGTGGTTATAGGAAGACTGTAATTTAATTTGAAATCAAATTGAATATAAAAAGTTCTTAAATGGAATTGTTTTACAAATAAATTTATATTCATCAAGAAGTGTTTGGAGTGGATAGCAGAACTGTTAGCAAATCGCATGGAATATGTAAATCTGGGGGTTTTTTTTCGTTGCTCCTATTGTTGTTGTTATATCTCATCAAACGTGAGGGAATAAAGTTACGACTGTACTTTATATACATTATAGAATAACCCATGGATTAATTGATCGAATGTCATCCAGATCACTCAAGGCATTCAGAATCCCACAATAACCAATAACACTCTTTCGAGTACTAATACTGACTCACAACACTTATAGTAAATGGAGATGCATACTTCAATAACATAAAACTATATCACAAAAAAGATAGACCAAATGTTTGGACAATACCTGTGTGGATCCCCATCGATATCTATGATAATCACAAAAAAACAGTCTTACTTAAAGCGTCCGTTAATTGTTTTAACTTTTATAAATCAATAATATGGATTTGGATCATCATACTCTAAACTAGCTTTTTATAAAACTATATTTGACGTAAACACTTGAAAGTTTCAAAAGAAAATCAATAGATAATTTAAATAAAATACTAATAAATTATTCAAGATTCCAATAAAGCCATTATTATCATAAGTAGGCAAAGATAAAACTGTTTAGTACCATGTATTCCTATTTATGTCAGCCGATTTGTTATTGTATGGTTGTCATGACGAGCTCTATTGAATTTGGAAACAGGAGTAGAATAAATAATTTTCGATATAAACATACAAATTGGTCCTCTCAAATTGATAAAAATGATTATGTTCCAATTTCGAACTCTGAATCTATATAGTTATACGTCTACAATCTACATAATAATTAATTAAGTCATCATACATCATCACACCAAAACCATCAAGCACAAGGACGAGCCTTATAAGTTATAACCTAAGGATGTGCTTTCGTTTAGTATTTTAGTTAAGTATCTTTCATAGGGTTTCAGTGACTTACCAAATTTTAAAACACAATAAAACATGAATATAATGAAAATCTAATACATACAGCATCATAAACGGCATCCATATTTCTGTATGAACGTAATACGTACTACACATACACAACGCGGAGCTACAGCGAGCGAAAGTGTAAAATTCTTAAAATATAGATGTTCATATGTGTGAAGACAATAACGATACGATAACTCTGGCTTTCTTCTCTGTGTTTGTGTTACATAAGAAAGCTATTTTAAATTTGGTCTGCTAATATCTCGACTTAGGGCGTATAATAGTTTTATTGTATAATCTTAAATGCCAATGTGTGTGATAAAAGATTGTACAATTCATTGATATATAGAGACGAATATTTATTACTTTATGAAATATAGAAAAGATAATCACAAATGAGATGAACGATTGACCTTTAGATACATCGTGTACACAACTATAACATATTGGTTAACATTTAATGTTGAAATAAAAAATGTGTATTAAATTTTGATATGCTATTATTTATTTCTTTAAATTCGTCGTGAGCGTACATTTTGAAATCTAACATTGATTTATTCAATGCAGAGATTACGCTATTAGTGCTGTCCAGCATCGTACGAATAAATCATAATATAAATGACACTATTATGTATTAATTTGCTTCTGTTATGTAATAATTGGTAGCAAATTAGATTATAACTGTAAAACTGTAGTAATATATGATGCAAACTCGACTGTAGTGTTTTTGGTTCACAGGAATTGGAACGCAACACAAACCAGCCCGAGCTAAACACCATAGCTACATACTACTTCGACGGACAGGGCAAAGCACTCAGGCCGATGGTGACTACACTAATGGCAAGAGCTGTCAACTACCATGTATATGGAGAAAACAGGTAAGGAACATTTGACATGATATTGCATGTACACTATGTTTCTTATCAATTCCGGTTAACAAGCCGGTGGTGTGTTAAATTTTGGGAAGGGCAAGTATAATACGCAATTCCGAAATGTAGGTATTTTTCTTTTGTAATTCTCAAAGTAGTAGGAGAAATCGTTAAATATAATTTTATTAATGGAACTTATTTCAGTTTAGTACTTTTGTAATATTTACTCAAAGTGTGTAAGATACGACCACCCGGTTTTATATTGTAGACGGATAACCCCCACTATTGGTGAAGTGGATTGAGGGCGATGCTAAGAGCAAGTCTAAAATAAAGTATCAATTAAAAACCAGAGTTATAATACTATACGTAGTATATGTATTTGTGGTGAATGATTGCAAGTTTTCTTACTTGAATTATTTATATGTGACTTTTCGTATTTACGTTTTATTTAATTGCTTATCGTTGGCCTTTTCAGCAGCTAAGGCTTAGCGCGCCATTCACTCTAATGTTGGTTGCTAAATTATACGAATGAATTCTGTGATTGAGGTCAGGAGTTCAATGTCTCTAACCCAGACTTTGAAGGTGAAAAAGGGGACACAATTGTTTGTCCTCTTTTCGCACTAGACATTTTATTGTTTATTTTCATTACATTTGTTCCCATATACTTACAAATGAAATTTGTATCTTTAAATATATGCTTAAATCTTGACAAAAATATGTGAGAAGAAAATGTTTGCTGCTTTACTTAAATCTGAAATAAAATAAGTCTGATAATAATATATTTTTATTGAATATATAATAATAGTACAATATATAGCATAGAGAAATTTTCAGCGTTTTCCTTATTTTTAATAGTTATGTTAAATCTAACATTTATACTGAATGTTCAATATGTAAATAGATTCCTTGAATGCACATTTTAATGCAGCTAGGACTTGTTGTTTTGTTTTAAATTGTTAAGCGTATAAAGTACATCGTCCTTCATGATGTTATTAGTTCTCTGGAATTCCTTAAAGATAAGACTTAAGGAATTCAGTACAGAAGCAATAAATCTCCTAATTATGCAGTATGTTCACGTCGCCACTATGATTCGCCGCGGACTGCCCTATACACTTTGAGAATATGTAAGGAACATGATAAGTGCGATGCGTGCGCACTAGCTGCGTGTAGAATTATTTATAATCGTATAAATAATAACACCATTGTGTTCCATAATACATCAGGGAGGCTGTCATCTTCGTTCAATACTTTGTACACTCATTAACTCAATATTTACATACTTTTAATTGTATTAACTAAGCTAAGCTAGATTGGTGCAGACTGTAGCGCTTTCGAAAGTAGAAGTATATTGTTGTATTTTTACATATCTTCATTTAATCTACAATAAATTTCTACATCATCTATTATATTAAAGGGCTAATAGAAAAGTGAAATCCCGTGGGGGTAGTAAGAACTGACTGATGTTTTTTATGTTTTTTTTGTATAACGCATCTATCAATACCAAAGAGAGATTTTAACGATTTAATTATTCGTATTGCGGGAAACGCCTAGCCCATCACTAAAATGATTCACAATGAAGGGTGGCGTCGGACACATGGTACAAGTATACAAAATTCCAAAAAATTTTTGGAAACCACAAAAAAAAGCAAATTGATCTTTGCTATCACCAAAAAACATGCAAATATCATTAAAATTCTTTTAAATTGCTACTTAAGGATATGGATTTAATTACGTAATGTTTTCTCAACTAGCTTAAAGCAATAATATCACTTTTAAACACGTCTAAAATTAAACGGTTTATTGACATTAATGCCAAAATAAATAATTCATTGAAATATACATTGTAAATATGAACTATTGAACAAATTATATCATTGATTAATATATGGCAATGAATACTTCTTTGATCATATTCCTTACAGACTTACGTTTTTTTTTTCATGACAAAATCGTTTAAATTATTTTTTTTGAAAAATCCTCAAAAATTAAGAGGATTCCTTAGTCAAGCAGTGAGACAATTACAGGATGTTAGGGACTTAACTTTTTTTCACTTTTTATATTTTAATACTAATAAATAAAATATCCATATAATATAATTCAAACCACAACAGTTTCTCAATATTGTGCAATAATTTTATATGTTTGCATTTACCTAATTTCATTAAGTTAATTAGTGGACATCTTAAATTTGAAATTTAAATACTTGTTCGTTCCACCAGTGCCCTACTGCCAACTCAGCGGCAAGTGGCCATGATTAGTGAGATGATCCACTCTGCTTCATTGATCCACGATGACGTCATCGATCAGAGCGACTTCCGACGTGGGAAGCCCTCCGTCAACGTGCTCTGGAACCACAAAAAGGTATGTGTCAATTATCTCACCGTCCGATTGCGCAATTCCATCACTCACAAGTGCAACAATGAAACGATATTATCTTAAGGTCTACACGATTAATGCATCACTTATCTGATTCATATGAATGATGTGAGCTTCACGAATAGTATGAAGTTTTAATCATTACACAAACGCTTTAATACAACTTGATTTTTTTAATATATGTCTTAACTACTTAATTAAAAATTATCGAATTTAAGATACATACATTCAAATCGAACTAGGCTTAAAATAATATATTTTTAAATAATAAATCAATCACGTACATATATTTGTGTGTTCCGTACAACATTAAATATGGATAGATCGTTCAAGATACATTCCTAGTTATAGTTCTTTGTCTTGGAATAACCCAAAAATACCTACTATTTATGTATGTATAGAGCGTCGTTCCCATTAAGAATCAAATGGTATGAATGACGTCGTTGATATAATGATATGTGTGTTAAGTCGGTTGCTAAGGTGGATCTTTAAACAATTGCTCAGCAAACATATATATACTAACTACATACAGGGCATAGTTTCGAAAATATATTATTGAAATAAATAATACTGAGACTGTTATAACGATTATGTATGTTTGAGGTAAATATTCGTTTCAAAAAGACTTGTGTTATTACTGACATGTATAAATAATGTCAATATTTTCTAAGCTTAAATTTTTCGATATAACTTAATTTTTTGCACTTACTCGTACAATTCTTAAATGAGGGCTGATGATAAATCTCTTATGGCTCGGGCACTTTCATATCTCGATTCCTTGGCATCTCGGAATACTTTTACGATGAGTGTACATAATCTCAAAACCGTTTTACTTGTCCTTATTCTATAAGGTAATGTCCTACAATGTTTTCTATATCCGCTTCAATCGAGGTTTCGGTACGATAGAACTAAAAAAATTGGAAAAGTATCACGATTTCGCTCAAATATCATTAACATATATTGACATAACAATATTTAAGTTTACATACATATACTCACTCATTATCTAACCATTTTATGAGTAAATATTAAAATTTGTGGAATGGTCATCTCCAATTAAAATTAATGTAGAAAGCGGATTTTAACGTCAAGTACGTTATTTGTAGATCGGAATGAGGAAATCATCTAATAATCTATTCTATCAAAGGTATTTCTGCGTACCCAAAGATAACAAAACAAAAAATTGATCGTCATAGCATCGCTGTATCAAAATTAAAGAGAGTTAAAGAATTTAGATCATTAAGTCACGTTCAGGTTCTTGTCCTACATAAAAAAAGAATAATAAAAATTGTGGGAAGTAGTCCGCATCGCTTACACCTAACGATATAGACAGACGATGCTACCTTTCACTAACACATTTATAAGAAAGAGACAGAGATAGTGACGGAGGTGTATAGTGGCTTCGTACGTAAACAACGCGATACGTAGTGAGCCACGAGAGGTGGTCAGTTGAGATTCGAGATGCCAGCGAGGGGCCGAAAGCTGACGACCTCCGGTGAAAGTGCCCTGCGGCCCGCGGCCTGCGGCCTCACGTTTTATAATTTTTGATTTCGCCTCGTTTATACTTCATAATTTAGTGTTGTATCGCTTCAAATATTAACCCATGAATTATAGAAATATATGCGCTTTTTATGACATAGTTACTGGTACATACGCTAAGAATTGTGTTATTTGAATATAATTTTTGTTTCAATAATTAACCTTATTGTTAAATGTATAATCTATAAAACAATAGATCAATACATTATCTTTCTTATATATCATCTATTAAAATTCTATCTTCTCAGAAAAATCAGTAAGATATGTTTATAAATAACAAATAAAAAAGTTTTCAATGTATCATATCATATGTGAACTGTAGATCAACTCTTGATTACAAATCATTCATAAAATTTTTGGGGTCAGATAACCTGCTATTTGTGTAATATATATTAGAACCAAAAGTATACGAGAGCATCGTACGTATTTATAAATTCTGTATTGTGTAATATTTCCCCCTTATATGAATATATTTGTCAAACGTATTATGGTCATTAGTTTTCTCAAGGTAGTTTTCGTAAGTCTTTGCACAATATTAGGTATACTATTCTGATAACATATTGTAACGGTGACTTGTAAATTACAAATATATACTTTATAAAGACTTCTTTGTATTTTTAAATAACTAGACACACGCATTGGCTTCACGCGGGTTCAGTAAGGTTTTATATACAATTTTTAGATATAATAACAACACAAAAAATCCTGATCTTACCGCATTAAAAACCGTTTCGTAGCTCTAAGCGTACAGACGGCGGTAAGCGACACTGTTTTTACGACGTAGAGATAAAACAAAATCGCAGACACTTCGGCGTCAACTCCCTAAGCGCCGCCAACTATTTATTTAAAATATGTGTTTTATTATCAAGCTTACAATATTATCCCTTCTACTTAAATCAATCTCAATCACTATTTTGGGCTGGGCAAAGATATTACAATCAAATTTCGTGTTTATTTGATATCACACTAGGTGTAGTTTTTGATTAATTGAATTGATATATTTTTATATCAATTACAAATACCTATTGTGAAAGTGGATAGTATCTTTCGGTATATTAAACAAGGGCAGAGGTGACTACTTATGCGGGAATTTGCTTGATCGTCTATCTTCTTTCTATAAACGAAGCTTTAATATAGACTTTGACATTATTTTTGAAAATAGTATACGCTCTGTTTATTTGAAATTATTATCAATTTTTAATAAGACTATCATATTAAAATCGTCGAGTTTTGAATAATATAATAAATATATTTAAATGGTCCAATTACTAAAACGGTTGATTGAAAACAAGTAACGTAACCCGTGCAACAAGAGCCCGCAGAGAGATTGTAAATTCATATCTTACTATGTTATTAATACTACTTGTATGCATTGCGCGTTTTTGTCCGTCCTTCACATATAAAGCACTAAATGTCCATTACATCTTCCGGCGATGTGATACTTAACATTAAGCACATATAAATATTTTATTAGTATGCAGTATATGTAATTACATAAATCCATCATTACAATTAAATACGACCTTCAGCAGTCGGTAGTTAAATGTTGTTAAAATTTTACTTTTTATAGAACCTTCTTGCTAGTGTCACTCAAATGCAAGAGCTAACATTATGATTTTCTACCATTTATGCAATAGATAAAATTAAAAGAACTAAACATTCTAAACTTGAAGAAATTAAAACTTTTAAATGAATAAATAATAATCATCAGAAACATTGCATAAACTGAACATTACACTATGTAATTGTAATATTATATTACGGTTTTAAAGTAAAGAATATTCTGAATTAAATATATATTAATGATGGATTATGAAGTCAAAACAATAAAAATAGATTCTTATAATAAAGCAACATCTAAGAATTTTATTTTATATGTACCTACTTAAATTAAGCATATATGCTTTGTCTTAGTGATGGCTTTGTGTATTAGGGTGTGTCTGTTTGATTTAAGCGTTAATGATCTTATTACTATGGCCATACATGGGACATGGGTATGTGTTCTTACGACATTTGGAGATTCATTACTTAATTTACACTATTATACGTCCAACGCAATGTTTATTGTATCAATAAAAAAAGAGACGAATGTGCAGAAAAATATTCACGTCCAACATATAAATTGTTTTTTTTTTTTACTAAACAAAGATTTATTCGTTTAGTAACATACTTAGTAAAGAATTGACTGAAAGTATTTATCTCATTATAATCAAACTATTCTTGTAAGAATGGTTTGTGAAAATGAAAATATTATGAAGTTTAAAGCCACGGTTATTGACTTTGGTTTTTTGTTAAGCCCAGTCTTTTGTTCTGCTTCAAATATGTGTTCTACAAATGCTTTGTAACGTGCGCATAATCGTCCGCGACAATAGGAGCGGTTGTCAAGGATGCGAAATACAACGTCAGCGTCTAATATAATTGGCGATTCCTATCATTTCTGCGACCATTGTTCAGAATAAGTCTCGTAAGTTATTGTTCGATGGACTTCGAAGTCGTCGCCGTAGAACTGCAAGTTTTAATCAGGACCGTACGCGTCTGGAATATTTATATATTCTTTATATTATTAAATAGCTTCAACTACAGTGCCTATTGTCCTATACTCCTGGGAATCTTTGCTACAGGAAAAACTAGTTTTCTTAAACTTGGAACTTATTGTCTGACAAAATATTGGCCATACAGTTTTTTAACTGATCTAGAGGCAAAAATTACATAAAATACACACATTATACATTGTTGTCAAGTCAAATAACTTTGTCGTAGTAAGAACTAATATTGACCATACCACCGCTTTTTATGGCTATGAGGGTTATCCGGCAGACTATTTCAAATTAACGCTTACGACATTGTTCTCACGTTTAAGTTGAATAGATATTTAGTTTTTAAATTTTAAATAAATGTTTAATAAGTAAATTAAGGTAGGCGTATTTTATATAAGAATTTGTGTCACTTTAATATGTATGTCGTGGTATACACCTAGTATTTATAGACGTGCTATACGTGTTTTGAATAAGGTAATTAATAAAAACTATTGAAATAATAAAGACTAAAACAATAGTTATCTTACTTAAACTTTATATAATCTATGTGTTATTGTAAAAACATTTTCTACAGAACCCAACAACTATACTAAAGAAATAAACAACTGTTAAGGTAAAAAATATTTTAATTGCGATTTACTTTGCACTTTAACAGATGGTCCAATTATTATGATTTTTAGTTTTTTTTTAATTTCTCGTAATTCATTTTAGTATGTTGCAATCGCGAAGAATTTGCGCGAGTATATTTTCTCTTCAGCCCTTTATCTTATGACCGTTTAAATAAATTCTCTTTTTCCTCCAATAGTACTGAGTAATCATTACTAATTATAGTCTGTCACTTTTTTTACATCTCACTTTATTTCATAATAACAATTCGTGTAATTCAACTTCGGAGTTTCTTTTATGAAATCGCAGTATGTTTAAATGAAAATTGGATAAAATTATCATAATTAGGAAATAAATGTTTTAAATATTTAGCTCTATAACTTTCAAAAATATTATGATTTTTGAAAGTGTTATTTAAAATAACGTATTGAATTATTGTCACTAAACTTCTGTGCTTTGGAGATGGTACATAGAAACCACAGAAACATACATAAAAGTATATGAATAAAACTCGTAAGAATGTATATAAAAATACACTACATATGTACTCGAATGTACGAATTATTTTAAAACCAAGTTATTTTTGAATGTGACAATGTTACAACATTATTTCGAAACGAAAAAGTAAAGTTCAAAGCATTTTATCGAAATACGTAGCGCGACAGATTCTGTGAATTTTATTACATTTATTTTAAGATACAACATAAATGTTTGGTATTTTTTTTATGGTTTTAAAAACAGTTTATGTTCACAAGTTCAACAGTTGTACACTTTTTGTTTCCTAGATGTTTCTTATTCAGAAATATTATCATAATACACGTCTGAGAAATTAAGATAGAAAAGTCGTTCGAACAGGTTTCTAATGTAAATAAAAACGTAAACCTAACACTTTCTATTGAAATGCCGTGTGACATGAGTTTTCGTCGAAAGCAAAATTCGTTCAACACTTTCATCTGACCTGCCTGTGTTTAATTATGGGCGAAGTTAAACTGGTCTTCATAACAGTACCGCGTGGATCGAGCGGATATGTAGGACAATCGTCGTCACTCGTTCCTCTATCGATAAAATCCAAAACATTGTCAGTTGAATAAGGTACACTTTAAATTGTTAGTACCGTTTCATTCAAAGAACTGTAAAGATTAATTAAATTCGATATTTATTTAACGCTTCATACGAATCTATACACTTATACGATATTAGTCGCCCTTACTGTTGGTATATAATAATAATAATAGATTATAATATGTAATACAGATATTTTGCTTCTAGATGTAATGAATGCACAAAGTAACCAAATTTCTATCAAGACACGTGCCACTTCGTCATCTAGGCAGGTGTGTTGAAACGATGGCCCACTCGTTGGCTACTAATCGCCACAGCATGCCTGCATGTTGCAATCACTGGACAGACCACTCACTCGATGCGAAATACTTCGATCGACATTAATTCGAATAAATCTTGATCATTCCAATACAACATGTTTTAAGATTACAGTGTAGTACCAGTTCTATTAAATGTTAGATCTTGTCATATAATTTACTGTGTCTAAGATGTATTTAGAGTTAAAACATAGATTGAAACTAAATCGCTATAAATATATGGGATATTGTTATGTTAACAGTTACGCGATGTGGTCCGTATACCTATAGTATTAATTTCAACAAAACTTCCGATTCGACAACAACTAAAAAAAGAGTTCATATTTTTAAAATTAATTAGATTTATATATGTAAAAAATATTATTTGGCATTCAATTATTTCCGTAATTATGTTATTGTTGTTAATTTTATAGTCTGTTTTGTTAATCTGTGTCGACGGTTCATTATTTCGCAGTAGAACATCGTAGACTAATATTATGACTATAAAATCATATATTCGTAAAATCACTCGATGGGGAACGTAATTGGATGAATGTTGATTATGTAGATATATCATAATAATTGCATGCGACTTTTTTTTGAACACCAATATGTCTAGTTTCGTGTAACGTTTAAACTGATGATGTACTGATATGTTTGAAATCTGAGAGCTATAAAAAAACATGGCAGATACTATGAAATAAATTAATGTTTTTCAAGAGTTAATTCTAAATAGAAAAGTTGTCGGTTAGTGGTAGACTATTAAGAGAGGATTCAAGGCCGTCCGCGTGACATACATTCATCCCACCACATTCACCTTCCGTCCGCCACCTGCCCACCACCACTGTCAAGGCTGCCTTGCGAAAGAACGCTTCAACTACATACACGCGAAGAACTCAGTTTACGCGAGACCCACTTGTGAAAAATTCATTTCGCAATTTACCATTGAATAGATTATTCTCATCATGTCAATATCGTTTTCAAGTTCACAAACGTTATGGCGCAATCTTAAATATTTAAATGATAGAGTATAGTTAAATACGCGTCATAATATTCATAAATGTTGAAAATCTGTCGGCGAACTAATCGACCTTAAGTCGATTAAGAATTAGCTCAACATGTTGAGACAGATTTAAGGAAAAAAAGCAACTTTTGAGTCGTATAAAACGTTGGACACACTTGCATAAGAAGTTGTTGGTGTAAATGAGTTGCAAATAGAAATTCAAACGCATACGGAATACAGTTGGCGTGAAATCGTAGAGATTTTTCTGGTAAATTATTCATGTGGCGATGAGTATACTTTCGAAGACTTCGCTAGAAAGCCTTTCACTCTTAGTCTCTTCCGTATGCATGTATGACGAGCAAATTAGTTATCGCAAACAATCATTTTTTAATTATTTGAGTTTCATTTATATATACTACATGATTGTGTTTATTTGGTACAAGCCATTATACGTTGTCTGTAAGTTTACGAAATTTACCGTTATGATGAGATTAAATATCCACGTTTTTTTTTTATTGATTTTGTAGTAAAAGTTTCGCGTATCTGTCAGCGGCGATGGAGCGTACGTATAACGGATATGTTTTTAGTTCGGATAGCGGCTGAAAGTGTGTTAATATGTATGTACATGATTTACTCGACGAAGCACGAACGACACGCGCCACCACCGTCAGCTGCCGCATCACTGACCGTTCCCGTCATCGATCCCGTTGCCCACGTACACTTTAATACCATAAAATATCTGACATCTATGTAATATTCTGAAAAAGTAAGAATAAAGTTTCACAGCAATTACTTTTCTCCCCTGCTCTAATAATTGTAAAAAATATTTATACCCTTATCGGATGATCTTACTTTGAAATTATTCTCAAAATTTGTTACGAACAAATCGTTGAACGTTGTATTGAACGTACCGTTCGTGTGGCTTTGTTTCCCAATAACCGAGTTCTACGAGTGCTTGGGTAAACCTCAAAAGGTCACAGGGTTCAAGGACATATTGCTTCGTCGTTTGACCGCTGACGTTATAGGTTAAGTGGGTGCGGTGATAGTGAAGTCGACAATTTCGAGATCATTGACGTAGACGTGCAGATTTAGGTCATATGAGAAAAAAATCTTTAACTGACTCTCCTGATTATTCATATAACATTTACCTATTTTGATTTGATTTAGAAATAAAATGGCTACGGTTATCCTATTAACCCGAGTCATGTCGCTAAACTTTGTCATTGGCTTTCATGATTTTGTAACATTTTTTCGGGCAGGTTAGTTGCTACTCTTAGCTTTTTCTTTCCTTTTACATGAGCTCGAATTGCATTTTTATATTTACTTTAACAAATACTAGCGACCCGCCCCGGCTTCGCACGGGTGCAATGCTGATACTAAATATAATACAGAATGTCTTACAACGTTCACAGTTTTTCAGTCATTAGACAAACCGCTAAGTTCCTTATTTAAGCATTTTAAATCTGTTATATCTTCGAAAATACTCATTTAAATGACAATCTGTAAAGAGCCATATTGATCTAAATGTGTTTATTTACAACATCACTTCGGAAACCTCTAAAATCAGTGTTCCTCCACTATATTGTTCATGTATTATACATATAAACCTTACTCTTGAATCAATCTGTCTATTAAAAAAACCGCATCAAAATCCGCTGTGTAATTTTAAAGATCTATGCATACATAGGGACAGACACTGGTAAGCGACTTAGTTTTATACTAAGTATGTAATGAAGCTGCCTGATGGTAAGTGGTTACTGGCCCCAGATATTGGCACCGTCAATGCGCTACCAAGCTTGGAATGTAAGCTGGTATGTTTTTGTATATGTAATTACATTGGATCGATCATCCTTCAACATATACATTATACACCATACATGCTGGTTTTATAAAGAATTACGTTTAAATAAGCGATGAGACTAGTAGGGCTGGGGCAGAGGACTTGTAAAAAGCTTAGCTTTTATCTAGTCGATCAACACAAAAATGTATTTCTAACTCATCGTGTCTTAAGAATTTTTGATTGGCGGCGACTAATGAATAGAGGAGATCCTTCAGACACAATGTACCCTAAATAACTTAGTTATGCCGTGCTGTATTGGTTCCGTGCATTTGTTGTATTGCCAAAAAGCTACCCCTTGACTGTCTTGAATAAGCATTCATAATATTAGAACTTACACTTAAGCATTGAGAGTTAGTCAGACAGACAGACGGTCATAAAAGGTTGCCAAATTTTATTTATTGCAGTGTTTTGAGCTGACCCTAAAGGGCAACGCGTATAATCATTTATGCAAATTTTGCGTCGAGTTCTTAAAGTAAGTTTGCAATCGAAATTTATGCGTGCTGTTTACGTTCAAACACAGACTTCCTCCGCAACCTACACAGACTAGGACATTAGACCGATTACAATAACTTCAAAATTAAAATACTTTGAAAAATGTTTTACTTTACAAATAAAATCCCTTGGGGACCGGTCCTTCAATTAGATCCGGGACTCCACTTCAAATATTTCAGATGTCTCAACAATGATTACTTATTTATTTAAAAAAATCCGAAATAAAAGATTTAAAAAAATATATCGAAGTGAGAATTTGGAATTCAAATAAAGTGAGATTCATTGTATAAACATTATACAAATGTTAATGCAATAAAAGTCTGAATCATAGATATTAATGTGCAGAATTTTTAAATCATTTTCGACAAACTTTCACCTTTTGTACATTTTTGTAAGAAAGTATTTAATAGACGCCTAAAACGTATAATATATACAGTTTTTTTTATAATAATATTTCGTACGATAATATTTGTAACGGTTATTATATTCTGTTACTCGGTGTATGTTTAGATAGTAAATCACGAATCCAAGGACAAACAATCGGTCTCAACCGGTAAGCGGCTTAAACATCAAATGGTAGTATAAAATGAACGTGTTTTCGTTCCGACGTTCTTCACGGTCGCACCCAGGTTTATATATAGGTGTATCAAAGCCGGTCAATGGATGTAGGCTAACCAGTGTCCAGTGTTTGTTAATGGACAGTGTGTTTCCGAAAGCCGGGTGCCGAGTCACCGGCCGAGCGTCCGGCGAAACGCCCGCTCTGTATTAGTATGCGACGGCACCACGACTTTCTACACATTCTTGGTGGCAGTCGGAGAAATGAGCGCCACCGGTGTACAGAATAATCATTGATAGTATAATTTAATCTAATGACTTCAGTATCTGTTTTGTCCTCTGTTTCTTTACTATTAGACGTATGTTTAATTAGAACTTTGTATATGATTTTAATAAAACCCTTTTAATTTATTTTTTAAATTTATTTTACCTATTTTTATATATATCGACTTAGACATGTGTTTGTTATACTTTTCTTAGAACACATTTATGAATTATTTTTTATAAGTGCAATAAAATCTCAGGACATTGTCACTGAATTTAAATACATAGTTAATGAAATTAACACATTTGACTGGTAATGTGCGATAAAATAGTTTAAGATATTATGTTACGGCAATTACTTTTATGATAACGCTCTTTAGTAGAGACTGTAAGCTTACGCTGAGCTAAATAATTATCTTGAAATAATAAGACTATAAAGTAACGTATTTGAATTATATATTAAATATGTTCTGCATCTTCTTGGTTTGTAATAAATATATAATAAAACAATTAATTAATAATTTATTTTTCTATATTTCAGGTGGCGATGGCCGGCGACTTCATCCTCGCTGTGGCGTCGATGATGATAGCTCGCTTACGAAGTGACGAGGTCACTCTTGTACTCAGTCAGGTACTTGCAAACAAAATGTTATCACATTTTTTAGGCTCCATCGCATGCAAACAATCTGATAAGTTCGCTACGTATCTGAATATTCATTCATTGCAAAACTGATCTCGTCGCTTCACAAATCATTACACTACTTAAACACGAAACAGGTTATTTAAGGAACAAATTAACTGACCTAAACCTAGATTGAATAATTGCTTTATAAATAAAAAAAAAAAACCTTTTACTTGTCAAGTTATTTAAAAGTAAGTAATGGTAGATAGGCTTGGAAATTCTTTTTTTTTTTATTATATCATATTTCCTCTTGCGTATATAATGTAGGCTTTACCTCCTGAACTCTTCTAGCGCTATTAAATCATTATATTGCGATGCATCCTGTTCACGCACATTAAAGTTGTGAAGACATTTATCGCTTTTTTTATTGAGCATAGTTATTTATTATTTATTTCGTTCGTATTGCCTAAGTTGGCAATTTCTATGTTACGATAATCTATTAGCATATAAATGAATGTTAGCAAATTTAGAATGCAAACATATAATTTTTCCTAACCCTCATTTTCGGGGTATCCTGGATAATTATAACCTGCTTAGTGTCTACTGAGTTCTACGAGAGTTATCTGATTGAAATTGTAATTTGTGTGACGTTCCTAGCTTGTTTCTGGGTTCCATTGGAATATGGCTAAACGATTTTTAAAGTTTTATTCCGTTTTTAGAAAAAGAATTCGCCAAATAAAATAAGGCTTGGTAATAAAAATAATACTGTTATTCTATATGATTCATTGTATACTTAAAACTTTGCAATTTTTATTTTATATTATTATATCGCCCGAAGTTTGGGCAGAAATGTATCTGCCGTAGCCATGAGGTGACTGAGTTTCATTTGTTTTATTATTATCGGCGCCATTTTTATTAATTTGCTTTACTGAAGAAGTGCAATTTATACATACATCTGCTTCAAAACGCATGTTATATAACGATTATATATTTTACGATGATACGAGTTGCTGTAATATATTATAAAAATATTTATTTCATTTAATTCAGGTAGTCACAGATTTGGTCCAAGGAGAATTCATGCAGCTCGGCAGCAAGGAGACTGAGAACGAACGGTTTGCGCACTACTTAACAAAAACGTATAGAAAAACTGCATCGCTCATCGCTAATTCTGTTAAAGCGGTAAATATTCTAGAACTTTTACAGAATTTCCAAAAATAAAATAAAAAATAACATGAGTTGATAAATAATTGTAATATATTTTATTAATGGTCATTGTTCCAGGTGGCACTCCTGAGTGGTGCCGACGAAAATACTTGTGAGCTTGCATTCCAGTACGGAAGGAACCTCGGTCTGTCTTTCCAGCTGGTAGACGATTTGCTGGACTTCGTTTCCTCCGCACAGGCTATGGGCAAACCCACCGCTGCTGATCTGAGACTCGGATTGGCCACTGCGCCTGTCCTGTTCGCATGTGAAAAGGTATTTTAGATATTTTTTTTGTTTACTTCAGATATCCAAATTTTCCAAATATCAAAATACTGGATTATCTTTACTTCTTTTAGTTCAGATCGTCTAATTGTGCACAAACAAAATATTTATAGCTTTAGATTTTCAATGTCAAGATTTATACTTTATGATTGATATAAGGACATTGGCGATTTATATATGTTTGTTAACTGATAAACAGAAAAAGAAACTTCTATGTAATATCAAATTCAACAAAGAGTGCTGATGTAAATCCCCTTACCGTTAGTAAACAGCGAATGGGTGCGGCAAGATATATTGACAATCTGATTACTTATGAATGAAGTGCTCGCTCAAAATTTTATACGAATATTAGACGTAAACGGTTGCGACATGACAATGTTAGAAGGTTATCTTAGGACAACGCCCAAATGCTGCTGCACTTTGTTCGTTTCTATTATGGTAACAGAAATAAAAAGCTACAACTGTACCTTGGATGATTTACATTATCTTAGACGTTATATAATAAGTTTCGATCAAATTGGATATTTTGCAATAAAGTTATTTTTTCAATTAGACAATCATAGACGTGTTTATATTATATTTGACGATAAAACGAGTGAAAGTAGCTTAGAAATCGTTTCCACTTCGCAATCTAAAAATATACAGACATCAAAACTAGATGCGCAGCGCAGCATGTTATCCGACTATACTGAACCATTTAAACTTCCAGTACCCAGAGCTAAACCCGATGATAATGAGGAGGTTCCAAGAGGCGGGCGACGTGGAGAAGGCGTTCGAGCTCGTGCACAAGTCGCGCGGGCTGGAGCAGACGCGCTTCCTGGCGCGCAAGCACGGCGTGGAGGCGGCGCGGCTGGCGGCCGAGCTGGCCGACTCGCCCTACCAGAAGGGGCTCGTGGTCACCACCGACCTCGTGCTCAACAGGATCAAGTAGCCGCCGCGGCTCCGCTCCACGCGACACCGAAAGGCATCCACGGTTCTCGGCCGGCGTGTATATATATCGTATCGTCTGCGTGTTCGCCATCGAACCTCCTTCGTCGACAACGCTTCGAAGTACTTTCCTCACGTGGGCGTGGTCGTCGTCGCGTGAACTTCTAAGTGCTCTCGAAGTGGAAACGTATTACCCGTGACCTTTAATCGGTTAAAGGTTCGAAAGACGTAGTACAGAATTTTGGATACCTTTTAGAAGGTAAAATGACGTTAAAAGTTATAATATGAATAAGATATGAGTGTGTGGGTTAGTTGTGTTTGGACACTGTGGTGATGTGTGCGTGTGTAGAGTGTCAAGTGTGTGAGATGATATGTTAATAGAGGTCGTAGATATTTTTCGTCGAGTGCTAGACGGCGAATCGAGTTGGAGGTCATATGTAAATCGAACACTCGACGCCGAGTTCACACGATGTGAATGATTTATTTATTTAATGTGTAATTTTCTTATTATTTGTTACAAATATATTCTTCCCTCACTTATGTGACCTGATTTACTTTAAGTTTCCTTTGGATGTCATGTTCATCGTAAACTGCCTGCGACCGATACAAGCCACTAGACTAGCGTGTTTGTGACTACTCGTTACTAAATATCGCTGTACATAAGTGTACAATATCATGCTCAACTTTAAATTTAAAGCAGGTCTACTTATATAACGTAGACGAATTTGTATATAGATATAATATGCTAGTTATATACGTCCATGTTTTATTCTTCGTTTTTGTGCAATTCTTCTGTTTAAGTATAGCGTTATAAATACCTGCGTGACTGCGGTTCGAATCATGTTCACGTTTAAAACTGCGATACATTTCCCAACTATCTGGCTATGTCATTTTAATTTGCACGTTGTAAATACTGAGTCATTGGATAAGTTACCCGCGTTCTCTTCGAAACCAATTACCTCAAACTCTTTAGTTTACACGCGCGTAGTAGAGGTGTACATGTATGTTCTTATATAGTATTAATTTGATAGTGTTGTACGAATGTGCACGACGTCGATGAGGCGACGTTGTCAGTAACGCTTAAGTAACGAAAATAAATATAAAAAAACAGCTATTTTAGCTGTTGATTGTAAATAATACGATGACATAAAAATTATTCAGAAATTACGAAAGAAAGTTTAAAGATCATTGTATAAAAGTAATATTTTATTTTACATAAATAATTAGTAGCTATTTTGAAAATAAGCCGACTTAATGACTAAAAGTAAAAATATTAAAATACAAAGGGATATATAATTACATACCTGTTACGATTTATTAAAATATTCTATTAAAATGTATAATTATAATGTTATTAGTTATTACGTATTCTTTTATTTTAGTCATTGCGTCAGCCACGAGTTGGGGTACTACAGATGATATATGTACATTGTAATGTTAAAAGGGAGTCAATGAATTTTATTTACATATGTATGTGTAGTCATATTCATAGCTTTTATTGATTGTAAATATTATTTTATTAACTTTGTAAAATGGTAAATCACGAATAATTTTATAAACATTACTTAAAAAATATTGTTTTATTTTAATATTCCTCCTTATTTAATCAATGTTTTTTTTTTTTAAATTAAAAGATGCCGTGCTTCTTTATCGCAGTTTCTGCCACATAATCATTGCTTGTTTTGTTTCCACTAATTAGCCGTCGGCACAGTGTCAAAATTGCACGGAAAGAATTTGATAGACTTTTCCGAACGACCGCTTGATGTTAGACTCCCAACAGTTATTGAAAATGCTTTTATGATCAACCGCTATGGTGGTTGATCAATGTACCAAAAATTATTTTTCGCTTATACCACAAACTTGGGTTCTAGGGTTCTATATTCTGAGTTTTGGTACACTTAAGCATTTTGACACACTGATAACAAATATAAGAGGCTAAATCCTAAGTCCAATCTAGAAAAAACTGATCTTAGAGGATAATTTTTTTGCGAAAATATATTTTTTTGGAGTTATTTTTATGTAGAGCCATTCGTTAAAAAATTAAATATTTATATAAACAGTATAACGCAAAGTCAACTTGTACAACTTGGAAGATACATCAAAACAATGTAGGTACTAGAAAACTATGTCTTAAAAGGCCTATAGAGAAGATCTCTATAGCAAGTGACTATTTTCTAAGACACACTCATAGTAACAAATTAAAAGTATTAGTAAAAAACTATATAAATATATACTTTTCTGTGAGCAAACCCGTCTGAGTCGGTACCACCCACTCACAATAGTTAATATTTCTTAGAGGAGCAATGGCTATGAGCGGTAGCGACCACTTACCATCAGGTGACCCATTTGTCTCAATATTATAGTTATTTTGGGTATTTACTATGGACTAAAATTGACCTTAACACTATAACTGTTATCAAAATAACACCGTTTACAAACTATGTTTAATTAAAAAAATTGTTCCCTGCAAAAATTTTTCATCTTTGTCTGGTGTCGCAAAAGAAAGCACAGTACGTTTTTGGCTTAACGTTAACGTTATCGTTCTAAAAGTTTCGACCTTCAGAACCAACCCCGTGGACGGCCGGAGACCAAAGTGGAAAATGTGGAATTAAAGGCTATTGTAAAAGCGAATTCATCACAAAGCACTCCACAAATAGCTGCAGGCTACGGGGTAAGTAATAGAGTTATATTAATCCACTTGAGGCTCATGAATTGAGTGAATCAGACTTGTAAACACGCGTCAGCTGCTGTGTTATTTTGCTCAACCGACACAATAATTAAGGGATTTTAAATCGAAACATTAGTTGTGATGACAAATGGATATTGTACGATAATCGGAAGCGCTTGTCGCAATGGCTGAACTCTGGGGACCCTTTTTTTTTTTTTGTTTAACGAGGAGGAAATGCATTTACGCATGCCGCCCGGTCGGGGGACCGGGACGGGTATGTGGGACTCAACCGGGAACTAATGCCCCGTGCCAGGGCACGCTAGTGCTAATGCCCTGTCCTACCCACTAAAACCATCCTCGGGTTTCCACCATGCCGCCGAGTGGTGAGGCCACGGGATCGCCAAGGGCATGCAACCGCGACCCCACCAGCGGCAGCCGCCCTAAGGCGGCTGAATATTCATGGAAAGCGCGCCTAGTGCGCGCCTTCCCCCTCATCCTCCACGTAAGAATGTAGCGAGCTCCCCCGAGTTCGCCACTGGAGGCTGGGCGTCA
Source organism: Vanessa atalanta (assembly GCF_905147765.1). Taxonomy (NCBI): domain Eukaryota; kingdom Metazoa; phylum Arthropoda; class Insecta; order Lepidoptera; family Nymphalidae; genus Vanessa; species Vanessa atalanta. The sequence continues at coordinate 6,847,882 of NC_061877.1, forward strand.
ACGAAGCTGACGCCCTGCGGCGGATAAGATGGTAGGCTCCGCCGCTGACCGCCGGTGTAAAACACCTGGGAGGCTCGAGTAGCGAGCCCTCCCACTCCCTCCTAGCCAACGAGGCCACTCACATGGTCCGCCCTGACGCCGATCAGGGACATACCAGGAGCAGCCCCGCGGCATCCCTCCCGCCAGTCTTAGCCGTGGCCGACGAGCAAGCTCAAGCCGGCCCCGTTGCCCAGGGTACACCACGAGGAGGTGACTGACATGTACCCCGAACTCTGGGGACCCAGCCAATACCTGCCCTAAACGAAAATGGTAAGTTGCGTGGAAATTATTCATTCGAAATATGAAATCGGTATTTAGGCGTCTGCTTATAAGTAAAAGGTCAACGTTAAAGTGTTTTTCGATGGCATATCCCATCGGGTGCAAGGCCAGTTTATTAAATCAACGTTATAAAATAAATATATCTGCTTATTGTTTCTTTATTGACACCCTTGCGAAACCGGACCGGAGCGCTAGTGAGATATAATTATCCTATAAATAATAAATATAGTCAATTCACAAATAAAAATAAACATTATTTAGAAATTAATTGTTATTTCGGCGAGCGCCATGAGATCGCTTTCGTATGCTACCGTGACGATCGAAGAAGGTCCCTAGGTAGTAACATTGAGAAACAAGGTACTTTAATTAATTCTTAACAAAATTGTTAAATGTAAACGTTTCTCTTATTTAAATAGCAATAATGACCACATTCGTAATATAGCCAAAACCATCACAGTTATAATATGCAAATAACGTTGCATTGTGGTAGAAAATATATCTTTGAGGAATTTCGAAAAGTATAAAGGGGCTCCCAGATATGCATAATAAAATAACTTATCCAATCGGGCCAATTATCAAATATTATTAACTTATTGCTATGTTTGAAGCTAACGCAAATGAAATCTAGGGCATAAGTTGCTTTAAATAAATACAATAGACATTTCTACTCCATCATACTATATGAATACAATACAATGTGTCGTGCTTGCGGATATCGATCGGCCCGCGCCTGGTACCGCCAGGACGAAGCGAATGCCTTCTGAAAAATGACATGAAAAATTTAATCACCCTTTCAATAGGAACAGGCAACATTGATAATTTTCCCATGGAGCATATACTTCTATTTAATATGCTTTTTATATTTGATTTATGATGTAAGTATATAGTTAAAATTGTGTTTTCAAAATTTTATTACAAGTTTAAGAATTATTAATTTTTATCAGCAGAAACGCACCAAATACGTATGTCATCTTATAAGATAATTGATGAGTATGATGGGAAGGTAATTAAAATACACACCAAAATACAGAACATAGTTATAAAAAAATATTTCTAAACATATGAGAGAATGTATTTAGAAATGAATTAAAACGTATCGACTTTCTGATAGCTCGTCTGGGCATGTACCACTCACTTATCCGATATTTTATCACCAAACAGTAACTTAAACGGAACATACGGTACTAAGTATTGTTATGTACCGGCTTGAAGGATGAGTGAGTCTATAAGCATGAGGGGCATCTCATCTTAGTTATCAAGCTTGGTGACGCTTTTCATTTATTCGTATTTTCGTAATTTTACAATACAATACATACAAAGCATTTTTGTACCTAAATGTACATTTTATATAATTTCTTTTTAGGAATTAATTATTGAATTGTTGTCACTTGAATTGTATTTGAATATCGTTATACTATAATTGACATAAGTATCACTCAGTAAATTTCATGCAAATTTACGTACTTGAGATATGAGACAATTCTAAAAGGTTACGTGACATCGCCATATGCAAATCAAAAATTTGCTTGCTAAAATCTTTTGAAAGCTTTTATTCACGATATTTTTTATCGATACTTCGTTTAAGAGATTCTTACTTTTTTTAATTCGTATCTGACGAATGAAAAAATAATCTAAAATATAATTCCAAGTAAAGTAAATACCCTTCATGCTTGTAAATTCTAGAACTGATAACTACAACTTGATCCACTCTAGAATCTGTATACAATATAATGATGTGAAAATGATTAAAATAGGTACAAAATATGTTCTTGGCGTATATTTAAAAATGTATAAATAATTATTAATTTAAATAAAAATCGTCAAAATGAATGAACAATAACAATTTTTATAATAAATCAGCCACCAAGAATACGCCTGAATTAAAAAGTATGCTTGGCTGCTAGCGGTGCTTCGAATGAATAATATATTTTTATTCTAGGCGCTTAGCCATACTTCGTACAGTAACATAAATTCGGCTCAAACGATGTATTAAAATTGCAATTTCAATACATCGTTCCAGCCGAAATTCAAGTATCATGGTTGATGATTTGCTAAATTCATTAATGGTTCGTATCAAATCAAAATTAAACGAGGTAGCATGCAAGCCGAACGTGTTGTGAAGTGAGCTGTAAGTTAATTACAAGTGTAATTTTCAACGTTACTGTAAGATTTTTACTTAGACATATTTAAAGTAGTGTTAGGGATATAGCAATTAGTGAAAAGTAGTAACAATGTCCATATCTGTCTCATTGTCTTTGATTTATATAGTGATAAGTATATATAATTAGTAGTTATTAAACAAGACTTTATAGTTATATTAATACAGGCAGTTATCATATCTAAGATCTATAATTGCAAATATATTTAAGGTTCATAATCGTTTAACGACGTAAACAGGTAATCGATGATTAATGTATATACCTAAGTTCGTTTGTTATTGCAGGATAGAATCGCTGACTTGACTTGCTCTATTACTCTATATGTATACAAGAATATATATAAAGAAGAATTAATATAGACTGACAAATCAATTTAGCAATCTGTTCTCTTTGCACCACTGTATTGCGATGTTTAATGAGAAATCAGAGCTTGATGAATAAAGGCCAACCACTGCTCTCTGATATATTATAATAATTTATTCTATTGCGACGCTAAAATAAATTAATTCAATTTAATTTGGTAACCTTAAAAGTAATCAATGCTTAATACTTGACACGATCCGTCTTATACTGTTTGTTCTTTAGAAAATAATTAGCAGTCGATTTTACATAAAAAGTAGTAAGTATTTAAAAAGGTTTTTTTTTTATTTTTTATTCGGTACCGTAATACTTGACGAGGACAATGGAAACGTTTCCTGAAGCGTGCAGCCATCACATTTATATTTACTTATTCCATATACCAAGTTCGCAGTTGGAAACCAAATTTCGTATAGTTACAATCAGTGCTTTTAGCGACTTCCTTCTTTTGCATACAATAACTAACTTTAAAATTATACAAACATTTCTAATATAACTACAACCAACCAAATTAATTAATAATCATTTAAATTTTACTGATTATGTAAGTTATACGTTGTTCTTTTTTTTTAATTTGTATCTACATTCTAGAGTTTTACAATTTTTCTTAACTAATGTATAAATGTTTGCTTTGCATTCACGTCGACTACGAAGGTAAGTTTAATATTTTACCACATATATTTTTAATGTTTGTTTATTGGATCAATATTTTGACACAAGTTAACCTAATTATAAAATTTACTTCTATTAAATTACTGACTCGTGCCTTGCCGTTGGTTTAGTGGTTTGCTTCTATGACTTATATGTTCAGAATGGGAATAGGGAATGAAATTCAAAGTCGATCTCACAATTATAAGAATTATTTTTTTCTGAAATTCTTAGTAGGCAACTTCTTAGTAACTCTGAAAAGTTAAGTGTTTACACTTCCGTGCTTCCGAAAACTCGTAAATCTGGCCCCGTGCCTGAAGACTTCCGGTCGTGTCGGATTACCTTCCCATTAGTATGAGAGGAAATAGACAGTGCACTTTATTATTGAAGTTTGATTTACATCTATATTATTAGAATGCTTAATTTTTGTTCTTGTTGTTGTGTTATGTTCTTAATTAAAATTAAATAACCATCGATACTGTCGATAAACAATATTGTCGTATTGTCCGTTAGTCAATTAGAATTGCAATCCTGAATGATTTCGTTGAAATAAAACTAGATTGGTTATTTTTGATTAAAATAATATTTGTTTTCACACTCCTCGCGATATTCATTCTAATTAGTTTATTTTTACCTTATTTTACCAAAAGCCTAAATATTTCTATTTTCTAAGTGATATTATTTATTATTACTATAATTTATATGGAAAGTTAAGTTAATTGATGTGGCTAGGAAAAAAAACGTTTGCTGTTAAATTAACTCCAAATACCCTAAATACACTCTTCTTAATACTAATACTTTAATAATTACATGATTTAAAAAAGTATATTTAAAAGTGCTAGAAACAGCAGTAGTCAAATAAAAAAAAAAACTTTTGATTATCATTCAAATCAATGAACGAATATTACGTGAAACTTATCAGTTTAAGTGAACGTTGCACATTTCTCTTAAAACGAACTACACATACAACATAAATATTAAATATTACATGTAACATAAACTAATAAAACAATTAAATAATTATTTTTTATATCGCACTCGTCTTTTCCTGTTATTTATGTTTTAAGAATAATGTTAATACCATATACTCGTAGGAGATTAAGTGCTATATCTTCTGGTTCGGCACGAAGACGAGCTCGGGAGCGACTACGAGCCGAACAAACTCGTACTGAGGGCGAACGGCTCGCGAAAGAAAGACGTGAACAACGATCTAAAGAGAAGTTTGAACAACAGAAGCAGGTATACGCCGATTTTTTCAAAT